>NC_048583.1:37222916-37335416 GCF_013265735.2 Oncorhynchus mykiss
ACACACTGCCCTCCTGATCCTGAAGGAACCTGTCCACAATGATGCGAGCCATGAGCGCAGGGGAGAGGTCCACCTGTGATGGGGTTAAAACAACAAGGGGGGAGAGTGGGTGAGTATTATGTTGTTAAGGGATCTAGTTCAAATCAAAACAGAGCAGGGGACTTTGCTTTTCTCCCTCCACAGAGAATGGCACAATTGTGACACATTCAAGGACATTCCCACAATTTTGGATCATTTGGATGTGTGAGTTTTTATTTTTAAAGAAGTAAGAATGACTCCATTGAAAAAACATTGGCTGTCCGTGTTGGGTTGACGTCACAGACATAATGACATTCTAATGGGGCCAAATTACAGTAGGTTGCTGTTTTACAACCTTGACCCAACTGTCGACAGCAGCCCTAACTTAATTTCATTTTTGGGAGTCTTCCTTCGCACTAATGTTTCCTTCTGGAACAAAAGGCTCTTAATATAGCCAAGCAACCAGCTTGAAATGCCTTCACCTCTATCAAGAGACATGGAAGGTGCAAGTCACATCATCTGAAATGAAAAGGGCAACAACAAACCCATCCAACCTAGAGACACAATCAGAGCTTTAATCATATGAAGATTACTAAGGCAGAAACACAGGACAGACCAGAGGGACTGGAGCTGGTAACTACAGTACAATGCCTAATATCACAGGCCCTGGAAGAGGAATAGGAGAGGACCTATGGCAGAGCCGGTCTTTGAAGGGAAGGAAGGCAAGACACCTTGAGAAGTGAGAGAGGGCTGCAGTCAGATGGAGATCAAGGGTAAGCCTGACAGGTAGAGGAACACTAATGACTGATTTGGGGGCCTGATTAGCAGTGTGAATCTGGCCCTGACAACAAGGTATCTGGTATACAACCTCCCAGCCCACTCTCATCTCCTTTCTCTACTCATTCTGCACTGTAGCCCCATATACTGTACAGCTCAGTGTCAAGACAATGATATGTACACCAATTGTGGAGGCTAAAAACAAAACATCTATAAACAAGAACTCTGAAGTGCAACGATTTGAGCAAAAAAAGTTGTATTTTCTTATTTCTTTGGAAACAAAATTGCTAGCTTCCGAAATGTAACAAACCGTTTGGGAAATAACACAAAAACATGCAATTTGGACAGAGTTAATATAGCACAATAAAAAAAAATGGAAAACACATGAAATGACAAATGACCTAATAACGCCATTGCCTTGGTAATACACAAGCGTGACTAGTAAAATGTGTGCAATTTCCAGCGACTTTAAGAAACCGACTGTTATAACAGTCAGGGAACATTTTTCTCTTGTTAGCATAATTGGGCCCCAAAGTGAATTTGCCCTTAGCTTGTTTAGAGATTGTAGTGTTTCATCTCCTCTGTGATCCTTCCTGCTGGCGCTGGAAGCAGAGACAGAGCTCTTCACTCCACACAAAGACTTTAAGACAACGCCGGTAGTATTTGTTAACCATCTCCATAATTCTGAATACAGAAGGCAGCTAGCTAAAGACCAAACATGTCTATAATTATTACAGAGGTTAGGAGACAATCTTCATCTTCATTAGGGAGCTCAGACAGCATCTGTGTAGCCTACAGGGCTCGCTCTCTCCATCTCTCCCCCTCACCCAAGACGCATTTCCCTCTTCTATTCACATCAACCCTTTAGATAACGAGAGAGCATCCCATCCCGAGTAACCCACATCAGCTCTGACACATGAGAAATGGCGACATTACCCACGCTGGCCCAGCCTGCATAAGGACCACCTGATTAGTTCAGGTACTTGCGTCTCCCTAATTTTCATATTAATCATCAGTCCATCTCATAGCTTCTCAAATCGCAGCACTTCATGAGTTTAACATGTGACTAAGATTCAGAGGCCCTTGAATGCCTGCTGAAAATAATTACAGTTAAAAAGAAAAACTCTGGCGCTTTGGTTTTATCAGCCCCTGATGCTAAAAGGTGTCACACTCACAGACAGTCTAATGCCGTCTAATGCCTGTTGCCTTAAGCACATGTGTTTAACTGACCTTCACGAAGCACCATGAAAAAGGTATGAAAATCAAAAACTTTTTTGTAAAAACATATAAGCATAGCATAATATTTCAGGGGGAAAAAAAAGATGACTAACATTGATGAAAATTATTTCCCCCTGTTGGAGATAGTGTATATTGTCACATAAAGGGCTGAAACTAGATCAATTAGCTGTCTGCGAGAGCATGAGTGCTTGGTTTAAATGTTAAGTAGCGTATTAAAATGACAGTTAAATGGTTCATAGACAGTTATCTCCGAGCTGAGTTTAATCCTCTGAAAAAAAATCATATGTCAATTAAATGGAGAATGAATAATGACAGTTAGCTTTGAGGTGCCACTGATGCATGTGAACTATTCAGATTTAGAAAAGGAAGCATGGAATCTCAATGCTTGGTTTGATTGCCATTTAAAAGAAGGTTTTTAAGGGGACAGACAAATATGCTTTGAAATTGCAAGTCATGAACTGAGCACCATTGTTGATGTTTTTCCATCTAGAGGTGACTACATTTCCTTTTTGTTCTCCATTACCTAGATACCTATGGCAGAACCAACACATGTGAACAAAGGTGATCATTATTGGAAGGGGATATTAAATCCTCATCTCTGCTGTTATCTGGGTAAACATCTAATTCCAGGCTTCTTGTTTCATCAAGCCTTTTGCTACATTTCCCCCATGGTGCTGAGGATGTGGCGGGTGTGAGAGGAGCTACCCTAATAGCATGGCATCGTAGGGCTCCTGTACCAAACACCTTCTCACTACCCATTAAACCGTGAGACTAACGCAATGTTAATGGTTCATTTGCTGACTGGCTGCAATGCACAGGAGACGCTAGCGCAGAGCACATTCATTGGCTGTGTGTACCCCTTTAATGCTCACAGCATCAAGACTGTTTTAAAAACAAACACCAAGTGCTTTCACAAGCCATTTCTGAAGTGAATAAAACCCTCATAGTACCTTATGATAGCCCAAAACATAATTCATACTCTGACGTTTGACCTGACTGGTACATGTTCAATCAGCATTACATATTTTGAGGTGTAAGAAAATGTATATTATTCCAAACCCCAAGCATGTAGGCTTAAGTGGGGTTGTATCTTTCTTTCTTTGGTGTGCTTGGAAAAGGTGCTGCCCGATTAAAACACTATTGTGATGACGGTGACCTGTCTGCAGTTTGAAGCAACTGTGGCCGTTTTGAATGTCAATTATAAAAATGACATAATAAAGCAGCAACTGTTTTCACATCTGCGTTGAAGGGGATAGAGGACTAATTACATTAAATAATTGGTTAATAGACCGGACCATTTGTCCAATTTTCATAATCGCTAACAGACAGGGAAAAACGATTATTTGAAACGCATTCAGGGGTATTCGGGGGATAATTATGTTTGTACCAAGATTTGCTTGTGTGCACTTCAAATGGAAAATAAAATAGTAGAACATTAAGTGTGATGGGGGGGTAGAGACATGTAGGTTATATGACATTACCTCATTGGCCAGCTCCAAGAGGACAGGGAACGAGGGACGTGCCTTGGCTTCGCTCAGGTACCTTCATTATAACAAAGAGACAACAAGACAGCGGTGAAAAGAATAGCAGCCCCCAAAGGCAGACAGAAGGGGAGAGGTGACGAAACCAGGCCAGCCAAAACATGTCAATGTCCCTGATGACTCCGGCCTCGGTGGCATTCGGCAGGCTTGCTGTGGTTAAAACGGCAGTGCTTAGAAGACTCAAACTTCCTTTAAGCCAGCCAAGCGTGATAGTTAGTTAGTCAACTCTCTTTGCCCGCCCAAAACTGCTTTTCCCCCTCGCTAACTGAAACCACCAAAGCTCCCTCAGATCTTTCCCAGATCATCTCTGAGGTTTGTTGTTATATAAGTGGATTAGAAGTGCATTATCCAAGCCTCGTTTCCAACAGAACAATGGCTTGATAAGCTAGAAAAAAGGCTGATTGTGATATGCGAAGACGCTTTCTCAGACTTCCCCCTTTAGCCTGTACAAAAAAAAAACAACTATTTATTAGTTTAACAGTTAACAGAATTAGGGATTATCAGCCCATCATAAACCTGTGTAAGCCAAATGTCCAACTGCTGTTCTCTCTTTTCAGCAGGTGCATGTGGAGGTCTGGAATGAATCCTAAAAGGTGGTGATTTGTTTGGAGGAGATTATATCTGTCATGGAGGCCCACCTACTCTCAGCCCTGTCCACTTCCTATCATGCAACATGAATGATTCCCTTCCTGGGCGGGGGTGGGGGGGGGGGGGGGGGGGGGGGGACCGTACCTTTGGTAGTAGCTTTCAATGCTATCCGGGGCTTGATGCCTTGACATGGTTCTTTTGGTCCTTTTCTGGAACAAAGGGTACATAAAGTGTTACTAAAACGAAACACATTTCATTTGAACACAAAATACAACATATTATAATGGTGCAATTATTAATAAATACGCTTGCTAGACATTATACACATGCTACAGCTGATATCCATATGGTAAACTTGCTAGACATTATACACATGCTACAGCTGATATCTATATGGTAAACTTGCTAGACATTATACACATGCTACAGCTGATATCTATATGGTAAACTTGCTAGACATTATACACATGCTACAGCTGATATCCATATGGTAAACTTGCTAGACATTATACACATGCTACAGCTGATATCCATATGGTAAACTTGCTAGACATTATACACATGCTACAGCTGATATCTATATGGTAAACTTGCTAGACATTATACACATGCTACAGCTGATATCCATATGGTAAACTTGCTAGACATTATACACATGCTACAGCTGATATCCATATGGTAAACTTGCTAGCCATGCAATGCAGTACAAAGACCAAAACAAAGCTTTTCTTCCCCCTGAATCACTCCGCCTTGGGTGCTCTATGGTATCGTGTATGAACAGGCTGTGAGAGAGGGGTCATAGTAATTGAATCTCAATAAGTTTGCCCAGGGTCTCACAGCGAGCCAAGGCAACCTTGTTCAACCCCCTACTCAAAACCTCGTATTCATTTCCCGCCTCGATCAAACAGCGACCTATTCCGCCGCCTGCCACCCCAGCGCAACGCATTTCCATCATGCAATTCAATTTGAACCCATCTTAACCAGAGGGATAGGAGAGAAAGAGCATTGCTTAAAAGACGACTTATTTAAAAACTACTACACAAAAAAAAATGTAATTCCGTGGAGACGTGCGGCGTGACTGACACCTGTCAGGGGGATGATAAATGACTCCATTTTCTGCCTGTGCTGCCTTCTGCCACTCGCGGCAGCGGTCATTTATCATCATCCGCTGTCAGACGTGGAAAGCGGCAGTGACAGTGCGAGTCAGCAAACATTTAGCACACGCAGCCGCACTACACGGGGAAATGATTATTGTCAGAATAATAATGGTTTAGCATAATTTATTACAGGTCCACCAAATAAGCAGCGGCTAGATGTTATTAGACAGATGGATGGGAAGGCTTGGCAGACATCCACATAGACTCATGCAAGCAGGTCCCTCCACGTGAAAGAGAGGAGAGGGAGGGGGGCGGGGGGCATCCTCCAAACCAATCAGAGAGCTGGCAGTTCAATTACAAAGAAATAAAAGGACATTCATCATTCAATTAGGCACCTGTCAGGGATCACAAAGGAAGAAAAATTCTAACCTGGTACTCCAGGGAGAAGATGCTCAGAAGAGTGGACTGCGAGTGACTGGAACAAATAAAAGAAGGACAAAGTTAATTACCAGAGTGCATTGCACAGAGACAAAGGGAGAGCGAGAACAGCTTCAAAGCCAGGGCCGGCTCGGCTGCCCTGTAATCTAAAAGAACATGAAAACAAGTGTGGCAAAGTTGTTCCAGATGAACACCTCGGACAAAGGATTCCTGCCGCGATGGTCCGGCAGCGGGGGGGGGGGGGGGGGGGGGGGGGGGGGGGGGGGGGGGGGGGGGGGGGGGGGGGGGGGGGGGGGGGGAAGTGGAGAAGGGGGGGGGGTTGGTGTGAGTGCTATGAGAATAGAGAAAATATAGTCGAGCTGGAGATTTCTTTCTTCTCTTGCTCACACCAAAAAGCCCCCCCCCCCCCAAACACAGTAGAACAGAACATCGTCAATTCATTGTCGTTATTTTGAGTGCATCCTGGTGTAGAAAACCACAGAGACGATATCGTTACCTTGTAGCCGGGCTAAAAGGCACAAACATGAGGGAGAAACAAAGCAAATCCATGTAAATAATTGATGGGGTTCATTTCCGTTAGCAGTACAGGGAACACAGTGCTCAGTGGCAACATATTGAAACACATTTTGTTAGCGATGAGTGAGCCTTCTTTCTAGGAGTGTGTGTGTGTGTGTGTGTGTGGGGGGGGGGGGGGCTGCCTCACTATCAGTGCTGGCCTATGGGACGCTCAGGAACATTCCCAGTGCATCTGATGGGCTTTGAAAATATTAACTTTCACGGCAGGAAGCTGAGACTCCCAGGAGTCGGTCAATTCCACTGGTTGCCATAAGCTACATTCATCTCCAGCTCTAGTCAATGTTAAACACCTGGCAGTGGGGGGAAACAGGCAGCTCCGTCAGGGATTCTCACCCCCCCCCCCCGCCCACCTAAATCTCCCTCCTTTCAATCAAAAATATTTAAAGCAGTGGCAGATTTTTTCTCTCTAATTGGACAGTACAAACATTCGCCCACACGTCAACAGATCGTGCACGTATAGTACAAACTAAACCACACACACACACACACAGAGAGAACGATGGTCTCCTGTGGTTTTGTGTCTCCATATACCACTCTCAGTACATTTGATTGTTAAATTTAATAGACTTTTCTTTACAAGTCACCTGAGAATGGTATGTAAATACTGACTAGAAGCCCTAGCTTCCTATAAGCATTGAAATATTGAGTCCATATCGGCCATCACGGCAAACCATGAAATGACCATGTGACATGTAAACAAAGGCAGAGGAATCTGAGGCATCGATTTGTCTCGATCTTAATAAAACAGGACTACAGCACTGGAATAGTTTAGTAGTTTATAATGACTATAGGCCTAAACCCCGCAAAAACCTCAATGTTAACTTCTCCAGATGTCAGTGGTAAACAGTTTTATTGCTGTGCCTGTGGAAGGACGAGGAGTAATGCTCAACAATGCAAGTCTCCCCATCATGTGGACAACCATCAAAACCACAAACTACTACTTTTCAAAAAGTTAAGACAAGACAAAAATTAAAAAGGGTCTCAGAGAACGAAAACATGGAGGCTGCCCCGGCCTTAATTTACAAAGATACGTAGGGACCATGGCAATTAAATGACCCATTAAAAACAGTCAACATGTGGACACTTAGGGGAGGAAAAAAAAAAAAAAAAAAAAATTATATATATATATATATATATATATATATATATATATATATATATATATATATAAAATCTTCACCACTTCAACCTTGCACCTGAGCATTTCAACAACATTACAGCACTATTCTCTGAGTGGGACCTCCTTCCCTCTGCTGAAACAGACATCTGTTAGGTTTTAAATGGATTACTCTGTATAATGAGCGTGATTACTCCCTAATTGCTAAATCTTTACCCTGTTAAGTTTAAAAGGGACACAAACTGCTTTTAATATCTGTGAAAACATATCGGTTTCAAACGGCACGGTTGCCATTTTTTGGGAAACAGGGTTATGTTTTTCTTTTTCGCTTCTGTCTGCGATGCTTTTCTCACACCTGGAAATCCAGTGAAAACATCTTGTTCCAACTTCCAAGTTTACAAAAGATAGACATGGAGAGACAAATTACGAGACAAGAGGGGTGGAAGGGCAGGGCTCTCGATAACTGGACACAAACCAAGGCTTGTCCTAAGTTTATAGAATCTGCCAAGGTGTTACAATGAGGCAATATTCTACGTTGCCTTTCCACGTGAATAATAAAGTTATTGCAGGCTTTACATTAATGTTTAGGCCTATTCAACCTGTGCTCTCCTGGTGAACTACGCTCAATTCATGGTAAAGAAATGGAGCCACGCGCAGAGCCTTACAATAGTGGTCGGATCTCCTAGCCTGCTCAACAGTAGCATTACATTTACCCACACTCACCGCTCTCTCTGCTTCAGAAGAGGATTTTTGACCCTTTGGTGGCAGCGATAACACACACACGTAAAAACAGAGGCATTTCATGACAAAGGAGGAGCTCAACTCAACCAGATTCTATTACCTTGTCGTTAGCTATGACTCCAAAATGTGTGTACCCATTCAATGTATCCTAACAAGAAGGACCCTATTGCAGAGAAGGGGTGTATGACGACGGGAGATAACAGTAACAAGGCGCATTGGTGTATTATACTACCTCATTTTATGCATCAGTATGTAGTAAACAAACCAACAAAAGCCAACAAACAGGTGAAGGTAAATAAGAGGAGGGCGCGAGCAGCTTCATTACCGCCACCATCTTTCTTTCCCATGGAAAGCTGGGGTCAATAACAATGTCCAGTGCCGAGGATAACCTACAAAACCCGACCCCTGATTACATCTGTAAATACGCAGGCTGATGAAGCCGTGTTTCTTCCCTTGCAAAGTAAATAGAGATTGAAGCGGACTCGCCATTGCCTCTTCTCAGTTGACCATGTCATGATGAACCTCAGCAGGGAATACAGCGACGGTTTTGACACCACCAACACAGTCTGCCTAACAGATACTATGGACTGGGATTTCACCCTGATGCTGATGATATGTCAATCTGAAGAGGTAACGATTGCATTGTGTGAGGTGAGGGAGGCAGTGACCCAGACACTGACCCAGACACTGACCCACTGGGAGTCAACATTTGGTCAGACTAGCTGCAGCTATATTATGACTGTAGTGTTGTTCAGCCAATAGGAGAAGACTCATTAAATAGATCACGCATAGTGTATATATTAAGGCGTGGCTGTAATTGGATGAGTTATATGGTACCGTTGGCCTAGTCAGAACCATCTAAATCATCAGCAGCAACTTGAGTGTCGAAGAAAAACATTTAATTAAGAAGTTGCAAGGGTCAAAAACATAATTGGACACTGACCTCTCCAGAAAAATAGGAAAACAGAATCCATCCCAGCGGCCTTGAGTTGTGAACATAGAAAGACAGAAGGTTAGGAAACAGAAGAGTGGTTAGGGAATCATTGTCTCTCTGTGTAATTACCCTTCCCCAGCCCCACAACCCTAGACAGCCACATTAATATGCACAGAGCCCAAAATAGTAGGGCTCCGGATTTGATTAAAACAATTAGGACGTTCACTTTGTTACTACGCTGCTAGGACTGTCTGTTCACGTCTAGAATTCACTATGGGATATATATTACTCATCCCCATGTGTTGAACACTTAAGGCCTATACGTTGTAGGACACTGAAGAGTATATTAGATTGTAAATAACAAAATAATGCTGTCTGCGTATGCTGGTTGGGATATGTTGTCAATGCTTCAGGGTCCCCCAACACCCTCGAGGATGAAACTAATCTGGGATTCCTTTTTTACTCCATTGTTTTTCTCTAGTATGACATCACATATAGTTCTCTAAGGAAATGCACCTTCATAATACAACCATTGAAGAGGCAAACTGCTTTTAATCAAAAACAATCAAAAACGTTTAGCAAAAAAAAAACAACGGTGAAGAGATTACCACCAGATTGCCTCGCTAGCTAATTAATTGAGGGCATATACTACAAGCTATCAATTATTTTCAGAATCTTCCTATTTACAAATAATTAATTATAAACGATAGCAGTCACTCCCCTAATGAAAGCCACCTGGCTAATGGCGTGGGTATCATATGCTGTGACAGTACTTAGCACTTGGAGCATCTAGCCTATATGTAGAGAGCGGTGCGTGTCGTGACTCTTCAGGGCATGAAGCTCACCGAGGCAGGGCACATTTTTTACTAATGACTCCAAGGACATTGGGGGGGGGGGGGGGGGGGGGGGGGGATAATGAAAAGGAAAGTCTGTAAGAGTGTCAGAGTTTCAATGGTTGACAGTAAATCCAAGTCTGATTAAGCTACTGTAGCTTCACGGTGTTGATATTATGACCTTTACTCAGTGACATGGTCGACAGTGGAATGGCTAGGAACAATTAAAGATGCATTATCCGATCCATGGATACTATATTTTGTTATGATCTCTGTGAAATGATCTCACATTTCAAACACATTATCTTCCCCTTAAATGAAACATTGTGTAGTGAAAGAAATATAGCTGGATGTGCTTTTTGTTAAATACTCTGCATATGCAAATCCCTCTAATTACACATGCTGATAAGAGAGGCCAACATCTGTTTCTCACCAAAGTCTACCATCATCAGCAAGACGGAATCAAGAGGAAAAATCCTTAACGTACAACTGTGATACATTTCCACAAACCACATAAACAAACAGGCATCTCAGAGTCAGGGCGTTCCAAACAAATACTTGTTTATGAACAAAAATGTTTACCATTAAAGTTGTTTTCCTTCATTACAATTGCCTATCTAGAATAGAAAATGTTCATGTCAAAACTCACGACACCAAATTTAGCAAAATGTCATCTTGATGTTAACAGAAATGCTTTCATTTTCTTGTATGTTACCACATACAAACATAATAAATCACCACTGTGGTTACATTATGACAAATGCTCCTTAAAAGAAATGAAGAGATGTGATGAACACCAACCAGACGCATATTGAAAACCAACCTAGAGACAAGTCAAATATTTCATTGACAGGAGAACAATCCAATTCTACACTGTGGCTTCAGAGTGAATGGAACCCCCAGGAATGAACCACAACTCCCATCAGCACCAGGGAGCATCAATACTACAGACAGGATGGGAACTCTCCTTCTCACTCAGAGGAAGCCATAGCCCACTGGAGCTCCCTGTGGGGGAGTTTCACTGTGTGGACAGAGCCAGAGGCTGATTTAACAGAAGCTCACAAACATGGTGTCTCGCTAGAGCTGTGGTGAGTGTCCAGGATCTCAGGGCTTTCATGTAAGTGTGGTTAAAATAGTGTGGCCTATAACACCAACACCTAATTATGATTTGTCATGAAAGGTAGTGGTCTCTCCATATGTGATTCGTGACAAATTAAGTTCTAGCTATTAAAAAAGGCACGTTACTTTTGTTATAGCGCAATTATTGTCATCATGGCAGTCTCTGCAAACTCTTGTGGAAAATTGAAAATGAGGCCTTGGTTATCCATCATGAAGCAAGTCTGGTCTGGCAAGAAAACACATTACGCTGACCAACTGCCTGCCTACTCTCTCAAGCACAACTACACCACTTGTACCATTCTGGGCAATTTGTTCCATTCTTCTTTTTGCAATTGATCCCAGTATGCAAACAGATCCCGGGGCCACAGTCTCCAGCATAGCTGCGTGTGCGTGTGTGTGTGTGTTGTTTATCATTTTTGAAAATAACATTTTTATTGGAGATGTTTGTCAGTCTGCTATGGAAAACCGTGAATGTTGTCCACTTTCATGAGGTTTACGTCAAAAAAGTTACTCATACATGCACTAAATTACAGAAAATGAAGTAGCCTCCTGCCATCATTGACAACGCTGTCTGGCGATTGGCAGCAGTTTATTGGAGTCCTTTTTAGCCCAATGAGCCAATGCATTACAATTTGGGAAGCTTCCCGAGGCCAGAGCAACACATCCCAATGAGGAAGCATATTACTCCTCCGCTTCCTAATCAACTAATTGATCACATCTATTATTCATGAGTTCCTCAACCTGACATCAAACTGTAAACTCAGCATAGTCTCACTCCTCCTCTCTCTCTATCCCTTCTCTTCCTCCAAACTCAGCAGTCTCACTATTTTCTCCTCTCTTCATCTCTCTCTCCTCCCTCCATTCTTCCTGACCACATAAACCCGTCCAGTTCTGTGATTAGTCTTCCCGGCCAGCGGCCGTATCCCAGCCTGCTCCAGACAGCACTGGCTGGGGGGGTTTTCACCCACAAGCCCCAGCTGCCAGCTTGTGTTTTGGTCTGAGCCGAGAGCCAGAGGAGCGTGGTGTGGTCATCTAGACCAGGGGAGGCGGAGGCTGCTGAAGCGCTAGGTGGGCTGCTAGGCGGGCTGCTAGGCTAGACCTCACTACTAGCCCATCTGGCAGCCTCAGAGACAGACCCAGACCAAGCCCTGGCTAATGTCATCACCACATCCAGGTTGAGACACCCCCAGTTAAAATGGCCATGCTAGGACACATTCTTAGGATAGAATGAAAAGACTATACAGAGAAACAAAATAATGGAACAATGAAATCTAGCCAAAATATACAATATTTAAGGTTATTATGTTTGTTTTTTTTACCTTTATTTAACAGGGCAAGTCAGTTAAGAACAAATTCTTATTTTCAATGACGGCCTATTATGTGATTTTACACTGAGCAAAAATATAAAAACGCAAGACGTAAAGTGTTGGTCCCATGTTTCATTAGCTGAAATAAAAGACCACCGAAATGTTGTTTACATCCCTGTTAGTGAGCATTTCTCCTTTGCCAAGATAATCCATCTACCTGACAGGTGTGGCAAATCAAAAAGCTGATTAAACAGCATGATCATTACACAGGTGCAACTTGTGCTGGGGACAATAAAGGGCCACTAAAATGTGCAGTTTTGTCACACAACACAATGTCACAAATATCTCAAGTTTTGAGGTAGTATGCAATTGGCCTGCTGACTGCAGGAAGGCCACCAGAGCAGTTGTCAAATAATTGAAGGTTATTTCTCTACCATATAAAGCCTCCAACGTCATTTTATAGAATTTGGCAGTACGTCCAACCGGCCTCACAACCACAGACCACATGTAACCACGCCAGCCCAGGACCTCCACATACGGCTTCTTCCCCTGCGGGATCATCTGAGACCAGCCTCCCAGACAACTGATGAAACTGAGGAGTATTTGTAATAATGCCCTTTTGTGGGGAAAAACTCATTCTGATTGGCTGGGCCTGACTCCGAAGTGTGTGGGCCTATGCCCTCCCAGGGCCACCCATAGCTGTGCCCCTGCCCAGTCGTGAAATCAATAGATCAGGGCATAATGAATTTATTTCAATTGACTGATTTCCTTATATGAACTGTAACTCAGTAAAATCGTTGCATGTTGCGTTTATATTTTTGTTCGGTATACATTCACCCAAGTGTTAGATTTTTCAGAGCTATTTAGCAAGGAATGTTTTCATTGTGTGTTGCCATGTGTGAACAATCCTCTTTCCAAGATATGCAGTAGTTTAATTAGCTAGCCTAGTCTCAAGAGTCTCAGAGTTTGAAGAAAAATCTCCCACAGAGCTCTCAACAATGTCTTCAATAAACAGTATAAAGACATAGTATTTATTTTGCAAAAGATGTGCCAACTGAAAATAGGGCAGAACACAGAAACTAGAAATAAAGAGGACAGCGTTTGTCAACAATTTGACCAAAATCAACATGGTTTTCTATCCTCTTTGTGTAAGGCTGAGCATGTTAAACAGAGCGAGCGCAGAAGTTAATTAATGAATAATACCACATCCTTTATTAACTGGCATGTAATAGAGAAACCATAGACCTAATAAATAATCAATGAGCAAAGTCCTCCCCGGCCTGAATATTACCATCAAAAACAAAGTGACTCTTGCCAAGAAATCACCATATCAATGACACATGCCACAACAACGCTGGCCTCTGATTCCTCCCCAGATCACGCTAGATAAACCCCAAATAACAGAGAAATTAACAAATGCTTGACATTTGCTCAACATCCATTATTCTGACACGTTTTCAGAATTTCAAAAGGCTGAACGCATGTTTAATCAACATTCATATTCCCCCAGCGAGCCCCCGGCACCATATTGCAGCCCGCCTCACTGCTGATGAAAACGGCACATTAGGGCCCGATTCGAAAACGTTCAGGGACTCCACACTAGGGAACTGCTGTGTGTATGTGTGTGTGTTTGCTAGTCCCATTATTTTCCCCCTACCCTTCTCTCTAACTCAGAAGAGCCATATGCAGAATAAGCTGAAAGGTGTTTTTTTTACTCTTCTGAGTAACATTAAATCCACATTCATTCATAAAGTAGTGCAGAAGGCCAGAAAAGTCTCTCTCGACAAAGAGAGCGGAGGGACTGTGGTCCCCTCTGGACCGGGGGAAGCCAGGCGAGGCCTCAGAGCAGCAGCCCATCATTTCCAATTCTAATACGTGGTCGAAAGAAAGGCCTGATGGGACTGTTGTCACATTGGCTGTGTTGAGCAATTTCCCGCCCCCACGCTGCTGCTACACTGCCTCCCTGGTTCTCATTGTAGCCGGGGCCCAGGCAGCCAGACACTAGGCAGGAACAGGGACAGCCCCGGCCAGGCAGGAGAGGGGGGGGGGGGGGGGGAACTATTTGCATGTCCCTCCATTGTGAGCGGGGGTAAGAAGTGACAGCACCGTGTCCAATTCTTTTCCCCTCAGAACAGCCCGGGCTCGGTAGGAGAGGCCAGGCTGACAGATGACTCCCAACATCTGTGTTATGCAGGCGACACAGCCGAGGGACCACGGCCGGCACATCCCTCCCTTTCTCCATCTTTTCTCCCTCCCCCTTTTCTCCCTCTATCCCATCAGAAAGACTGACAGACGCCCCGTGGAAATGACCTTGAAATGGCCTATCACAATCATTATCGTTTGGGATTTTGATCCTCTTCCCATTGACTCTCCTATCAAAAGCAGTGAATGCTAAATGCTATTGTGAAATATAATATCCAATTAGTTTTTATTTATTTATTTTCCACCTTTATTTAACCAGGTAGGCAAGTTGAGAACAAGTTCTCATTGACAATTGTGACCTGGCCAAGATAAAGCAAAGCAGTTGGACACATACAACGACACAGAGTTACACATGGAGTAAAACAAACATACAGTCAATAATACAGTATAAACAAGTCTATATACGATGTGAGCAAATGAGGTGAGATAAGGGAGGTAAAGGCAAAAAAAGGCCATGGTGGCAAAGTAAATACAATATAGCAAGTAAAACACTGGAATGGTAGATTTGCAGTGGAAGAATGTGCAAAGTAGAAATAAAAATAATGGGGTGCAAAGGAGCAAAAAATAAATAAATAAATACAGTAGGGAAATAGGTAGTTGTTTGGGCTAAATTATAGGTGGGCTATGTACAGGTGCAGTAATCTGTGAGCTGCTCTGACAGTTGGTGCTTAAAGCTAGTGAGGGAGATAAGTGTTTCCAGTTTCAGAGATTTTTGTAGTTCGTTCCAGTCATTGGCAGCAGAGAACTGGAAGGAGAGGCGGCCAAAGAAAGAATTGGTTTTGGGGGTGACCAGAGAGATATACCTGCTGTGTTGTGATGTATTACAACTCAAATTCAGGGCAAACAATGTGCATATTCTGCATTTATTTTTGTGACATAGGCCTACATCACCAGTTCCATATTAAGAGTAAAGAACAGGCCTATAAGAATTCAGTCAACAGTTCCTGCATCTAGCTTGTCATCCATCTGCAGTGTTATTAACATGACAGTCATGAAAGCACTGACTAGAAAGTGGCCAGGTTATTATACTACTTCTATCTCCATAGTGACCAGAATCGTGCAGTATTGTGATACGGGTTTGACAGTGATACCTCTCCCTGCCTGCCTGTCCCCACTCCCTGGCACACCCCCATGTGGGTCAGTCCACTCCTCCTTTACCCCCCTGCCCACAGTCAGGCTGGCCAGTATTTACACAGTGGCAGGGCTCCCACACAGTCAGAAGGGAGGGGGGGGTTGCCTGCCTGCCTGCCGTGCCTGAGCGCATGCTAAGAGATGATGGATGGCCTAGTCGATATGTTATGTCTTAAGAGCCTGATTTCCTGCCAGTCCAATCACTAACCCTCCAGAGCCCGGCTCAGCTGATTGGACAAGCAGAATAATTTTGCAGGCTGTGAAAACACTGCTGCCGTGCCTGTCTGTCAGGCCCGATGACAAGACTCAGGGTTTTTAAAGAGCAGGGGCCTCTCCGAGAAAGAAATAATAACAATAACGGCTAAGACTAAACAAAAGAGTCGGCACCACTGAGAGGAGCGCTATACAGTTATCACCCCCGAAAAACACTTCTTAATGGAAGGATAGTGGTAGTTAGAGGTTTTGGTTGAGAAACAGAAACACTGTGGGGAAAAAGATCACATTCAGAACCTAAATAAACATTACAATGATGTATACTAATATGGACAAAAAGGTGGTACATATGTAGCTGAAACGCACTTTTCACATAACATATTCTGTAAAATGCTGACACTAAGAACAAAGGCCTGCCCAAAGTAGGCTGTGTCCCCCTTGGGGACCCCAGTGCCTTCTTCTATCGGTGATTAGGGCACAATGCTAGTAGGAAGCTCCAAATCCATTCGACTTTGTAAGTGACCTCGGCAGGATCTAGCGGTGTCCTGGTGGCCTTGGGGGATTACACGTGTTACATTCAATAAAGAGTGGCCCCTCAGTGTCATGGAGAAACGCAACACAGCCATTAACCCCCGCTTATATTTCTGAACATCCAGCCAGCTACATAGTGGACCAGAGGAGAGAGGCTGGCTCGCTGATGTAATGAAATTCAATGCAGAAACATTGAAAAGTACTGTCTATGGATTATTTCTTAATGAGGCTGAATTTAGTAGGACATTATGGACAAAGTATATTGAAATAAATGCACACATTTTTGCCCTTAATATAAACGCCTACATAATTGAAGATGTATCTATTGTTAATTAATTACAACAACCAGTGTAATAAATATTAATTTAAACTTACTGATACGTAACACAATGAATGCATGAAAATGTGCAGTTTTCATTGTATTGATATTTCCTTTAATAAAATATTGGCTATTGACCTTGACTGGACAGACAGTACGCTGCCTACTGGTGTGGGAGTCAACAGCATGCTATGTTGCAGAGGCAGAACCTCTACTGTAATTTAAAGGCCCAGTGCAGTCAAAAACGTAATTCCCTATGTTTTCTATATATTGCCACACTATGAAGTTGGAATAATACTGTGAAATTGTCAAAATGATTCCCTTTCAGTGTAAGAGCTGTTTGAAAAGACAGCCTGAAATTTCAGCCTGTTTTGGTGGGGGGAGTTTTGGCATGCCTGGTGTTAAATTAGTTAATAGACCAATAAAAACATTTTTTGAAGAGATTTACAAACCTCTCTGCCAATAACAGCTGGTTCAGGTTTCCCCTTCCCACTCAGACAGGGCTCCAGACTAACATTTCAGTTCGTGGCACCAGCCCATGATTTGGTCGCACAATTTTTGTTTCTCTCGCTGCGTCACGCAACATAAAAATGTAGTATTGTCTTAAGTAATTTAATAATAATAATATAATAGACTACTGAGATGGTATTCAACAAATAAGTTGTTTTATCTTTTGATATTGTGATTCCAAATATTTTTATGTGCAACCTAATACAGTGATTTCATGCATTTTCAGTTGACAATCAGCCTGTTTCATTTGTTTTTTCTTCTTTATGTCTCCAGAATGGTCTGATTTAGTTCAATAGAGATGAATTTGCCTACATCTTTATGTGCACTAATATCATAGGCTAATTTATTAGGGGCTAATTAACCACCCAAGTGAAAACTCAAAACCCATTAACTAGATTACTAACTCTAAATATAGCAATGAATGTAATGTCATAAAAAAATATACATATTTTTTTCTTTCTCATAAATGTCTAAAAACCTATTTTTGCTTTGTCATTATGGGGTATTGTGTGTGGATTTTTTTTACCAGCCTAAATATTTACACCAAAAATCCAGGTGGGCATGCTTTGTAATGTTTCTAAAACCATAAATTCATTGGGCCTAATCTATGGATTTCACAGGACTGGAAATATAGATATGCATCTGTTGGTCACAGATACCTTAAAAAAAAGGTAGGGGCATGAATCAGAAAACCAGTTAGTATCTAGTGTGACCATAATTTTCCTCATGCAGCGTGACACATGTCCTTCACATAGAGTTGATCAGGCTGTTGATTGTGGCCTGTAGAATGTTGTCCCACACCTCTTCAATGGCTGTGTGAAGTTTCTGGATATTGGCGGGAACTGGAACATGCTGTCGTACACCTTGATCCAGATCCAAAGGTATGTTACCTTTGGTATAGTATGTATTAACTGTCGGATGTCCAGCATCCATTTCGTATGATATGTTAATTACAATTTGTTTTAATGTTATGAATTTCCAAAACGTATGATATGCTACAAATTCCAATTTATTGTGGGTAATGTTAGCTAGGTGGCTAACGTTAGCTACCACTAGGGGTTAAGGTTAGGGTGCAGGCCTGGGCAACTCCAGTCCTCAGGGACCTGATAGTTGTCCCACTTCTCTCCAGCCCCAACTAACACACTAACACCCCCCCCCCCCCCCCCCAGCCCCAACTAACACCCCCCCCCCCCAGCCCCAACTAACACACCCCCCCCACCAGCCCCAACTAACACACCCCCCCCACCAGCCCCAACTAACACACCCCCCCCACCAGCCCCAACTAACACACCCCCCCCACCAGCCCCAACTAACACACCCCCCCCACCAGCCCCAACTAACACACCCCCCACCACCAGCCCCAACTAACACACCCCCACCACCAGCCCCAACTAACACACCCCCACCACCAGCCCCAACTAACACACCCCCACCACCAGCCCCAACTAACACACCCCCACCAGCCCCAACTAACACACCCCCACCAGCCCCAACTAACACACCCCCACCAGCCCCAACTAACACCCCCCCCAGCCCCAACTACCACCCCCCCCCCCAGCCCCAACTACCACCCCCCCAGCCCCAACTAACACACCCCCACCAGCCCCAACTAACACCCCCCCAGCCCCAACTAACACCCCCCCAGCCCCAACTACCACCCCCCCCAGCCCCAACTAACACCCCCCCCCCCAGACCCAACTACCACCCCCCCCCAGCCCCAACTACCCCCCCCCCCCAGCCCCAACTACCACCCCCCCCCCAGCCCCAACTACCACCCCCCCCCCAGCCCCAACTACCACCCCCCCCCCCCAGCCCCAACTACCACCCCCCCCCCAGCCCCAACTAACACCCCCCCCCCCCAGCCCCAACTAACACACCCCCACCAGCCCCAACTAACACACCCCCCACCAGCCCCAACTAACCCCCCCCCACCACCAACTAACACACCCCCCCACCAGCCCCAACTAACCCCCCCCCCCGCAACTAACACACCCCCCCACCAGCCCCAACTAACACCCCCCCCCACCAGCCCCAACTAACACCCCCCCA
The DNA here is from genome assembly GCF_013265735.2 of Oncorhynchus mykiss. Lineage (NCBI taxonomy): Eukaryota > Metazoa > Chordata > Actinopteri > Salmoniformes > Salmonidae > Oncorhynchus > Oncorhynchus mykiss. The sequence goes on from NC_048583.1 coordinate 37,242,197, forward strand.
CCAGCCCCAACTAACCCCCCCCACCACCAGCCCCAACTAACCCCCCCCCCACCACCAGCCCCAACTAACCCCCCCCCCCCCCCACCACCAGCCCCAACTGACAACCCCCCCCCCCCCCCCCCCCCCCCCCCCCCCCCCCCCCCCACCACCAGCCCCAACTGACAACCCCCCCCCCCCCCAGCCCCAACTAACACACCCCAAGCTAACACACCCCCCCAGCCCCAACTAACACACCCCCAGCCCCAACTAACACACTACCAGCCCCAACTAACACACCCCCAGCCCCAACTAACACACCCCCCAGCCCCAACTAACACGATGTGATTTGAACACACAACCTTGGGGTGGCTAGACGTTCGCGTTATACGCTCACCCAACCACCCTCCTTTTGTCTTAAGTAACTTATGTAAACATACCAAACGTAACATATCATTAATTTGAAGTTCCAGGTTTTACAATGTTACGTCCAGTCTAAGAGACCAGTCTGTAGCACTACCTAGCTTGCTTGCTAAACACTCACATGAGGGCGAAGCTAGCATGGCTATCCGATTTATCGTGTTGTGTGGAAATCCCGTTAGAATGTGCCGAAAAGCTCAACAGCTTCGAGCGACAAATTTATGCAGGGATAGGCTCATACAGTAGGACAACAAGCATCAAGGACATAGCCAAAGTTGATGACAATATTAATAGGGTAAACTAAACTGAAAGATGCATCACTTACTTTGGAAATCTTTGCCTCAGTATCGTCATACATTGACGCGTGGGTCTCAAATGTTCGGTGCATTTCACTATCTCCTTGTATTCAGCTCGAGACAGCTTCATTTTTAATAATCTGCGTGGCTAAACAAGACAAGACAACAATCAAAAACGTGCAAGTTGTGATATCAGCTCGCAATTGCAAAATCAGCTGTGAAATTGCTTGCTAACTCACGTTAGTGTGTTAGCTGTTTAGCTACCAATGTTCAGCGTATCAAACTCTTTCAAATCGGTCACATAAACGACAGTAAATAGTCCGCTAGTTTAATAATAGCTAATGCATGCAATGCTAAGTCAATATAATACAGGCAAAATCAATGCTATTTTCCAGTAAAACAATGTTATTATAATAAATGCAAGGAGCACAATACACTTCCTGGTTTCTTACCGCGAGAACGTTAAAACACACGTCAGTATGAAAAGCTCTCCTATTGGTCTATATTGCAGGGGCTGAGTATACCGGCAAGGGATAGGCTCGCTACGGTCTTTGCTTCAGTGATTCAATACCAACAGCAGCACCATCAAACCTAAACGACTTGGTTAACTTTCTTTGACAGATTTGGAAAATATCACCTGTATTATCATAGCAATACATTCGCATAGGTAGGAAATGCATACAGTGGGACAAATTATACTGCATTCAAGACCAATGCATGGTACTCTTTCATTATAATGAATTATATATACCAGTAGCCTAAACAATAAATGGAACCCTACAGCAAAATAAAAAACACATTTTTATCATTTTTTTCTGATAGCCTAAAATAGCTGAATTGAAAGGGAAAGCATACTTTTTTTTTTAAACAATAGAAGAAAATGCATTCGCTTGGAACGTTTTTCACAATGACAACCTGAATTATTTTTATATGTTTATGATTATCTGGAAATTAAACTATAGATTACAAAACTGCCTATTATAAACTGATGCTCTCTAAGTAGTAGAGTTGTACACCCCCTTCAAGCATAGCCATGTATCAACACCTTCCAAAACCCTGTAATCCTCTTTTTCTGCCAAAGGGTGATTTAAAGGGATTTGGAATTAAAGACAGGAGATCTGGATTTTTAGACATGAATACAAAGTGGATTCCTTTTAACTCCAAAACCTCAGCGACATCCCAAGCTGTCCCTCTCCACTGACTCCAGATCAGGTTCCGTATGGAGTAGTTTAGAAAACTTTAGTCTTTAAAAGTAGTCTTTGGTTGGGGCACACTTTGGCTCTTATGAAGTCTGGAGGGAAAGTGTAACAAGTTAGAGTAGGTACTGTGGGGCAGACAGGCATCATTTATTGATGTGTTATATCTTCTTTCATTTGAGCTCTTCATAGTTTATACTCCGAGTGTCCGTGACAGGAACACTTAGCTGGGATTGTGAATAATGATATACTAGACAACACTAAGAAGATTTGTTAAAGCAGGCTATTGAGCTTAGTGCAGAAGTGTGTGCCTGAAGTGAATTGCTCTCTTTATTTGGGGACACAAGCCTACACAAATAATAAAGTATTCAGACTATTATTTTACTGCAAATATCATTCTCAAAATGTAATATCATATGAGTACAGACATGATCTATGGCTAAAATCTAATATACGTATTTAAAACCAAATCTGGTTTTAGGGAAGTTGTGAGTAGGCCTATTTGACTATGTTATATAATGCAGGTATTGAGTGCTCTCTTTTTAAGGTCTACTTTGTCAGACCAATATCTTATTTTTATTTTTTTACAATGGTCTTATTGTGTAATTAATCTCTGAGCAGTGCTAAATCACAGTCTGGACTAATATAATCTCTCTCACACACAAACACACACACACTTAATTTACAGGTGCCCTGTAAAGGAAAGCTAGCCACAGCAATATAACCCAGTAATTTCTATGGTGACTATTTATTACATTTTGTACAATAGGCAAACGTTTGATTTTTTGTTGTTACCCTAGAATGGTCTGGAGCTTAAAAGATTATAAAACCTTTCATAACTTGAATTACATCTCTAAATCACAACAAATGATAAAAGAAAAACAAATTGATCCACCTATTTTTCTTTCATATTTTATTGTGTCCTGAATCATAGGATTATATCAATACTTTTGTCATGATATGTCACATTTTATCATAACATCACTACACCTCCAGGACATGGCATTAGTACATTGTATGAATGAACGTGGTTTTCCCTTTATGGCGAACACAAAGGTGTCACGGGCCAGCCAGACTCACTCTGACCTGACTTGTGGTGTATCAAAATAAAGCTGCATTGTTGTGGGGCAGTGTAGTATGATGGCTGTGATGAGCCCCGGTCTGGGGGTTGTGTGAACCAGCCTGGTCTCGGGGACAAAAAGGGCTCAGTGCACCGTGATGTGCTACAAAAGGGAGCAGTGTACTGGGATTAGTATGAGGAGATAAAATCAGGGCCTCTGAGGCAGTCTCGTCTGATTGCCATAAAAGGCTGAGGTCAGGGGCGGCTGGAGCAGTTTACCCGTCTAGGTATCAAAGGATCAGGGGTTTTTGGTGGGGAGCAGCATGTGTAATAGGTAGTATAAAAGAGCAATGTAATGTGATGGTATAAAAGATCAAAATCTGGAAGAGGTTGGGAAGGCAGTGTACTGTAATGGCTCCGAAGGCTGGGATCAGAGCAGTTCTGTGTTCTTGGATGTACAGTATGTACAGTGTGTGTGCGTGTGTTAGTCTGTGTGCTCGTGTGTGTGTATGTCTCACACAATGAGAGCCACAGCAGGCTGCGGAGGGAGCTGGAAGGGGAACAAGATAGAGGATCGAGGGATAGAGAGAAGAGCGAGGGGATGCAAGGAAGAGAGGAGAGGAGTGCTTTGGAGGCAGTGTGTAAACAGGGCAGCGGTACACACAGTGCCGTTAACCAGCTGTGAAGCCTGCTCACAGTGGGAGATGAATTTACAAAGGATGTTTCCCTCTGATATCCAGGAGACGCTGCACTGATCTCTGCTCCACAGCTCTCGGCGCACCATTGTAGTGCTAAGCACCGTCCAAGTAATGGCAATTAGCTATACACCGTAATGCCTGGGAAACATTTACATCCTGCTAGCAGCGGACAGAGAGCTTGGCTCAGTGTGTGTGTGTGTGTGTGTGTGTGTGTGTGTGTGTGTGTGTGTGTGTGTGTGTGTACGTGTGTGTGTGTACGTGTGTGTACGTGTGTGTGTGTGTGTGTGTGTGTGTGTGTGTGTGTGTATGTGTGTGTGTGTACGTGTGTGTGTACGTGTTCGTGTGAGATAATGACAGAGAGAGAGAGAGAGAAAGTAATCATGCTTCTTTATTGATTTTGTCAATGCATAACTGTTTAATGCTGAGGAGGATTCGTGAGCTTCTTTAATTTCCCTTACACATCATGCTATGTTTAAGGAAATTGCACTCTTCCCCTGTCTCCTCACACATTGGACCTTACCATCTTCAATGATATTATATCATTCGCCATACGAGGTACAATTTTGTAATAGAACACCAGCAGCCATATTGTTATAATCTTTCATTTTTCCCCACTGTTTGCACAGTCAGTGACTCTTCCTCTCCACCACAGAAATTTTCTCCATTCATCAGGAAGTCTAGGTTTCTTAGCTCTAAAAAAAAATCAGAGTTTAAACGTGAGGCAAGCCATAACCAGGAAATGCCTGTAGTATTAGCAAGGTATCATATTCGTGCGTTTGGAAAAAACATCCCCCCTAACAGCATGACTGCCCCTGAAAATCCCATATCCATATTTTACATCAAGGAAGACAAGACATGTATTTGCTGGTGCTTTCAAAACTGTTTCTTTCATTTATTTTATTATCCTTTAATGAATTTAATTAGGGTGCAAGTAATTAAATGCAATTGTGCTCACAACACTCTCCCCCTCAGTCTCCTTGTAAATTTCTCTAAACAACATGTGCGGTTTGAACACATTTAGTGCATTAATGGGGGATAGATAATATTTGGGGATTGTATTTCACACTAAACGGCTGCACTAGGACACAAAGGTTCTTGTAGCCTAGGCTCATTAATCATAGTCAACGGGCTGCCCGGGTGCAATTTGCATGACGGAGGTGGCGGCACATGCTGCAGTTGCGCCCAGGTTGCTGGATCTGCCTCGATTTGGCCAAACCGTTAAAGTCACGTCAATCACGGATAACCCAGTAATACCCTGTCTGAGGAAAGAGAGAGTGGACCCTGAAACAAACACACACAAACACAAACAACACACACACAACATACACACCCCGGCCCCCCAACTACTGATTTCAGCTAAACTCTAATTAAACTGATACTGATAAGTTTAGAGATGAAAGCAAGTATGGATTTATTATCAGCTGAGAAACCAAAATATATATGGATACTGAGTCTTTTTATATGAGGAATAATGCTCTCTGTACTAGACGTCAACTAACAGCACAGTGAGATTTTAAGTATATAGAAATGGGAGTTTATATGTACAAATATCTACGGCGATTTGTGGGTGTATTGTGTTCAATAGATACCATACTGTATGTATAGTCAGCTCAGTAAAATATGAATATAACTCAAGCCTGTAGCCATGCATATACCATAGAAAAATAAGAAATATTATGTTTTTTACTTTGGGATAATAAATCTTATTTTTTACTCTTTTGTCTATAAAAACGTCTTATTTTATCTACCTTGGATTTTTGTCCGTGTGAGTTTTATTGTTCTGGCCCTCACAAAGCCATTTTAACTGCAGATAATTGGGTTCAATTGTGATGTAGTGAGGTTCAAAATGAAGCACATTTCCACAAAGCTCTAATCTCACCACTGGCTCCACTCTCTGAATTCTAATTATCTCGTCATGAACTTAAAAAAAGAGACAATGTTTTAATGGCTTTTTAACTCCATGAGAATCATAGGTGTGTGTGTGCTTTTTGTCCCCGCTTAGAGAAAGTGTGGGTGGGGTGGGTGGGGTGGGGGTGGTGGGTGTGATGGGCTTGCGAATGCAGCTTGTGTCTGTGTGGCTGGTGTGCCTCTCTACCTCTGCAGCTGAGCAAGGCTCATGCTGTGTTCTCTCTCCCCCCATTCCTAATATCCTGGAGGCATTTTTCTCATTATCAAGTATTGTTTGATGTCTTTGTTTCTTGATGATTAACCGTGGTCACCACACTGGTCTGGATTGTTTAAAATGCAATTTTCGGCTCTGAAGTGTCCGCCGAGCGGCTGACTAGTGGGGACACCTATATTTTATGGAGGCTATTTTCCATTGCTAAAATGCAAAAGGACACATTTAAAACACTGTGATTTCTCCTGTGGTGCTAATATGTTTTTACTAGCGGCATTACTATGTACAGTTGCATGGTGGTGGTGTGGTAAATGAGTATATCACTGTGATGTATTACCATTAAAGATAGATGCAGAACGATTCTTCAACGCTAATTATTGTTTCTCATAAAAGGTTTTCTACTGCATACAATGCCATGCAAATGTTATTCATACTACCGATGGACTATAAAAACACACAATTATTCCTTGTAGTTTGATTATGGTGAGTTATGTCCCCTGTTTTGTGTCAAAATATGCTATTAGACCTTGAACATGTCCACAGTAGAATTTGTATGAATGCATACACATACAGGGGTAATTTGAAAATGCGAGGGGGACAGAAAGCTTGCTTAGAGGAATATACGATTTATGATATTGTTTACATTGTAACCAAACAAATAGGGAAACAACACTCTGCTCTAATGTCAGCATGTCAAAACTATATTGAATAGTTGAAATATCTCTGTATCCGGGGCTGAATAGCGGCTATTGTATCTGTCTAATGACATTAGCCTCTGAAATTTGGAATGAAAGAGAAATGGCAGAAATGAACAGTACCATTGTCTGCCATCTTATTTAAACAAATCGCAAGAGCAAGAAGAGAGAAGAGAGAAAAGAGAGAGAGACAGAGAGAAGGAGGAGAGAGGCAGAGAGAGAGAGAGAGAGAGAGAAAGAGAGGGCTCTGTAAATTAAAGGTTATGCTTTGCCCCGTGTGTTTGTATTGTCAATAACTGAAGAAGGCTGTCAAGAAAGTGGAGAGATAAAGGTCAATAACTCTGACAAATGTGTTTTGTATTTGTACACTCCCGCTGATAGCACGCTAGGCAAACGTCTGGGGCCGCTGCTGACACTCCACAACAATAACACAAATACTCAGTCTAACACAAGAATAGTCATTATTCCTGCAGAAAATGAGAGGGGACCCTAGCACATGGATCAAACACCAGCCACAATGTCAGTCAAACTTGTCACATGAAAATGAAACACCATAGGAGGATATTTGAAAAGGCGACAATGAAGCGCAAACAGCAGAAGTATTATGCTGCTGGATGATTCTCATATTTGTATTTCCATCCTTGAATAAATATGGTTGTTAATGTGTTCCTCTGAGAGGAAATGTAAATGTTCTGGTGGTTTTTAAACTCTCATTTAGGTATAAATTATGGACTAAATCTATACACTTTTTTTTCATGGGCTGTTTTCTCTGTATATTCATGCGCACACTGTAGTTGAATGCTATATTTCCTGTAGCCTAAGTTTCCTATTTATGAGTCTACTAGCAAATACGTTAAATGATCAGGTGGTGGGGGGGGGGGGGGGGGGGGTGATGATAATTTCTTGGTGCTAAGAAGTGAAAGTACACACTGTATAAAGCATATTTATTAGCTTAATTTTTGCTTTGCCAAAGGTTAAGTTCAAATGTGTTAATTTATTCATAACTCTCTTATTGGAGTTGAAGCGTTTTTTTTTTCTCAGCCATTTAGTGCATCTCTCCGTGGTCTTGAGTGCAATAAATGTGCAATTAACAGACGTTACTAATTCATGAGGAGCGTTGTGGAAGTAACGAAGGCTATAACTATGGACGTCACCAGTGAATATTGCTCTGTGTTTAATTGCTGGAGGAGGAGGTATGTTTAGAGTATGTGCTTGGTTGCCATAGCAAAGGCGAAACACTGGCCCTTTCTTGACAGTTTCTATTTGGTGATGGAGGTAAACGGAGGTGTTAACTCTCATAGTTAACCCATTTACAAACAGGACAACTTTTTAAGACACACAAAAAAATGGAGAACACAGACAGTGTGTTTTCTGCCTGTAGCTCGTCTGCCTGTGAGACTGTGTGTACAGTATAAATGTGGAGGATTGTATGGGGTGCATTTATAATAGTCCATTTATATAGTGCAGGAGTATGTATTTCAGTGTCACGTTCACGTTCCTTCCTGTGCCACTCACGAGATTGCACCATAAGTTAGAAGGATACTTTTTCATATTATAGAGTTAAATGGAAATCTTTGTGGGATATGTGTATTACATCAAGATGGATCTGTTTCTAGAGGAAGTTGTATTAATTAAAGTTATAAATCATTCCTGTAGCAAGTTTATCATCTACACTACAGTGTAACGTAAGGCTTGTATAGAGTATTCATTACAGCAAGCTAAGAAGCTGTTTTCTGGGGAATAACAGACAGAGCAAAACTCCACATTTGCAAATGTTTTCCCTATTGTTGTGAGCAGGTACATCATGTAAAAATGTACTTTTAGTGGGTATATTAATTCCATGGGGGAAAGTGGATCATTTTCCCTCTCTCTCGTCTGTTTGTTTGTTGGCCATAGTGCTGTGGTTTACATTTCATGTGATTATGCAAATGTGGAGCTGTTCCTGTGCATTACGGGCCAACGCATTGTCAAGATCTTTTGTAAAGCAGTCAAGTAGCTATTTCTGAATTCTTTTATTATCTGAGAGTGCAACAAAGAAAGTCTTTTGTTCACGGTGTTGCCTGCTGCACACACCACTCCTCCCGTTCGTGACTTACTAGTGTCCCCTAGTGGTGGTGGACTCCCTCTCGCCCTCTTCCTCTCCCTCTCTCGCCCTCCAGTTCTATTAGCCCTCCACTCTCTATTCCCCTGCTTCTCTCTCTCCTTGTGTGTGTATTCTCCATGGCTTATCATACTCAAACATTTAAAGCGCTTATTTGTTGTATTGTATGACAGAGGGCTCCAATTATGCATGGCTGTGTCCACAATGGCTTGGTTTTCAATGGCGGGCTTAAACAGTGTCAACAAAAACAGGAACCTGATGTTTTGTGGCCATTGTGAGGCTGGAACTCGTGTCAATAAGGCATTGTTTCCCCTGAGTGCCACACCGAAACTGCGGTGAGAATGTTATCAGACCTGTAGAATAGGGTGTGCTGATAATTGTGCTAAAATGTAAGTATGATTGTTTGGACAAGCCCAGTGCAAATGTATACATGGGGAACGGCCCAAGAAACCACCTCGCTCACCTCCTTAGGTGGAAACATACAAGAGTTTGAAAGAGAATTAATCAATTGTGCAATGTTATTGCAGTTGTATAGTGTTTCCTTTACTAAGGCTTCTCTGATTATTGTGATTATTTGGAAAACCCAAGACAGCCATTTCTTTATTAACAAGTATATGTGTGGTTGTACTTTATTTATACTAACATACCCCCACTCTCTACACTAATAGTATGCATTATTATACTCTTTGTTTAGTTTCTTTGATCACTGTTATTTTACCCTTAATTGGAGTGATGACCTGGGATTGGTGTCGTAAATGGAGGGGTCAAAGGGTCAATCTCCACTGTCAGGACGGCATGGCCCCGGTCCCACAGAGTCGCTCATGTCAAATGACCAATTATACAGGTTATAGTGGATGGCATCCTTGTCTCCAGTGCCCCGCGCCTCCAGGGACGGCCCTCCAACCAGAGGCCTATCACTCAAACCCCAACCACATTCATTCATTAGCCCGCTAAGACGCCGTTCAATTATTCATTACGGTGGCCGCTGGATTATTTCTCTTAGTATTGTGGATTATTGTATCAAAGTGTAATTATGTTCTCTTGTGATCTGGTGTGTTTTATTGATAAGGTGTCAATTGTGGCGCAGGTAAACAAAAAACGATTTTTAGCTGAAAATATTAGGAGATTGAATTTGTATTTAGAGTACTTGACTTGGATTTAATTAAGTGAGCAAGAAAGATATTATTAGGGTTATTACTCAAAGTATATTAGCTAGATTTTAACAGAAACAATTTCAAGAGGATACTTTTTGAAAATGGTTGTTTTTGTTCCACCTCTATTTCTAACCACATCTGAAGTACAGTAGAGCACAGAGGCTGTTGTGGTATAATGTATCTCAGTGATTTATGGCTCAAATATGCTCATCACCTTTACTCTATTTTCCCTGCTACTCATTCACACTGTGTTTGTAACAATGTTGTACTCACCTCTTTTCTCTCGCCTGGCCAGCAACACCTCCGAAATCCACACACACCACTCTGTAAAATCCTTTTATTGGAATGTTAAAAACCCCTCAAGGGATTTTTTGAGAAACTTTTTGTATCATGGCTAAACGGAGGGACTGGCTGGCTACCCTTTGCTGAGGTAGTGAACACAACCCCATACCAACCTGGTGGTAGCTACACAACCCCATACCAACCTGGTGGTATCTACACAAACCCATACCAACCTGGTGGTAGCAAAACAAACCCATACCAACCTGGTGGTAGCAACACAACACCATACCAACCTGGTGGTAGCAAAACAAACCCATACCAACCTGGTGGTAGCAACACAAACCCATACCAACCTGGTGGTAACAACACAACACCATACCAACCTGGTGGTAGCAAAACAAACCCATACCAACCTGGTGGTAGCAACACAACACCATACCAACCTGGTGGTAGCAAAACAAACCCATACCAACCTGGTGGTAGCAAAACAAACCCATACCAACCTGGTGGTAGCAACACAACACCATACCAACCTGGTGGTAGCAAAACAAACCCATACCAACCTGGTGGTAGCAACACAACACCATACCAACCTGGTGGTAGCAAAACAAACCCATGCCAACCTGGTGGTAGCAACACAAACCCATACCAACCTGGTGGTAGCAAAACAAACCCATACCAACCTGGTGGTAACAACACAAACCCATACCAACCTGGTGGTAGCTACACAAACCCATACCAACCTGGTGGTAGCTACACAAACCCATACCAACCTGGTGGTATCTACACAAACCCATACCAACCTGGTGGTAGCAACACAAACCCATACCAACCTGGTGGTAGCAACACAACACCATACCAACCTGGTGGTAACAACACAAACCCATACCACCCTGGTGGTAGCTACACAAACCCATGCCAACCTGGTGGTATCTACACAAACCCATACCAACCTGGTGGTAGCTACACAAACCCATACCAACATGGTGGTAACAACACAAACCCATACCAACCTGGTGGTAACAACACAAACTCATACCAACCTGGTGGTAGCTACACAAACCCATACCAACCTGGTGGTAGCTACACAAACTTATACCAACCTGTTGGAAGCTACACAAACCCATACCAACCTGGTGGTAGCTACACAAACCCATACCAACCTGGTGGTAGCTACACAAACCCATACCAACCTGTTGGAAGCTACACAAACCCATACCAACCTGGTGGTAGCTACACAAACCCATACCAAGCTGGTGGTAACAACACAAACCCATACCAACCTGGTGGTAGCAACACAAACCCATACCAACCTGGTGGTAACAACACAAACCCATACCAACCTGGTGGTAGCAACACAAACCCATACCAACCTGGTGGTATCTACACAAACCCATACCAACCTGGTGGTAGCAACACAAACCCATACCAACCTGGTGGTAACAACACAAACCCATACCAACCTGGTGGTAGCAACACAAACCCATACCAACCTGGTGGTAGCTACACAAACCCATACTACCCTGGTGGTAACAACACAAACCCATACCAACCTGGTGGTAGCTACACAAACCCATACCAACCTGGTGGTAGCTACACAAACCCATACCAACCTGGTGGTAACAACACAAACTCATACCAACCTGGTGGTAGCAACACAAACCCATACCAACATGGTGGTAGCAACACAAACCCATACCAACCTGGTGGTAGCTACACAAACCCATACCAACCTGGTGGTAGCTACACAAACCCATACCAACCTGGTGGTAGCAACACAAACCCATACCAACCTGGTGGTAACAACACAAACCCATACCAAGCTGTTATTTTTCTCACCTATTGGATCTCTACACACACAATCTTTCTAGAATTGTAGGCAAATTAAACCTGCTACACCTTTGTGATACCTTTGATTGATAAACTTGAAGTAATGATGTAATTGTTTTTCCTATTTTCTGAATGTGTGGAGCTTTCAGGGACATATGTGCATTGGTGTTTACCTTGCTAAACTCTTGTCATTATTCAGATTAAATCAAAAAGATTGTGTGTAGTGTCCAGGACTAGTCATCTGGCAGACACCCTAATATTTCACGACAGCTACCTAGGAAAGAAACAACAAGTATATCATTGAATTTGTGTGAAGCTCAGAAATGTAGAAGCCTTATTGTCATGAATTGCTGGAGGTGATGGTACTGACCTATTTAATATGTTGATAGGCTCTTCATTGAAAGAGGATGTCCATCAATTATACAAAAAAGGATTACTACATAATGCATCAGATCTGACCCCCGTGTCAGTCACCTGTTACTGTCCGAAGGGCTGGGGGAGTTTGAGAGGACTAAGGCTATGCATTAGCAAATACAGATTGATTGTTGTTAAGGAGATTAGCACTCTATTTCAACACACACCCAGACACACATGCACGGAGAGAGAGCTCACCTTATACCTCAACGTGCTGTTCAAAGCCACATGCATCATTCAGCCACGGAGATAGGCTGCGTAAATACCTCCAGTAAACAGGAACATTTGAAGTACTTTAAATGCAGAAAATTAATTGTAAGTGTGTGTGTGTGTGTGTGTGTGTGTGTGTGTGTGTGTGCGTGCGTGCGTGCGTGCGTGCGTGCGTGCGTGTGCGTGTGTGTGTGTGCATGCGTGCATTTATCACAGGACCCCTTATTTTATACTTCTATTTACATGTATTTTTATTTCCATCATACAAGCCTCTGCAAGGTGTTTTTTAAATCTATATATTCTATAGCTCTGCTAGTATCACACATCCCTATGGGATGCACATACTGTAACACAGTAATCAGAGATCTGATTGGCCCAAACCTTACCATCTCCCTCTTTCTGTAAACCAACACCTGCAGGTGTAAGAGCAATATGCAAGTGTCGCTAAGTGTTGTCACACATCGTCACCCGTTCGCAGGTTATAGAGTTTCATTGAAAATATTGACACGCCCATAACTTTTTTTTCCAAAGTCATATTAAAGGATAAATATTATGACGGGTTGACAGAAACCAGGCCTTAGTCAAGCACTTCACCTTTGAGTCAAAGCAGGCAGTCACACATGATGCAATGACAGCTTTCAGAGATGCTGAAGGGAAAATGTATAAATTCAACATGTGAAGGGTCTATTCATTCGGTAACATGTTTGTATTGGACAATTCTCACATATTTGTTTTGGATCAAAGTAACCTACGTCCAGTCAAATCCTCCAATAGTAATTAATGGAAACAGTCTGTACTCTTCATATCACAATTCTGCATACACCTTGTTAATTCTAACAGATTACATTTATTTTGTGAATCCCTCTTTTTTTCCCTCGGGTGTATGCTGCATTTGCAGAGCAAACTCTACCAAGAATGTGCCTAATTTATTAGAGTAAGGAGGAGATTCATATCTGTGCTAGTTATGGAGATGTCGGGTCCTTTGGGAGGCCAAAATGACTGTTTATGGTCGGCCTGAGAATGCCTGAGCAGATGATGAAGCACCTGCCCCAATGTTTCCCCCTGTCTGTTACATTCTGTTCTGTCTGTCTGCTCTCCTCCCTTTGTTCTCCCTCTCTCTCTCTCTCTCTCTCTCTCTCTCTCTCTCTCTCTCTCTCTCTCTCTCTCTCTCTCTCTCTCTCTCTCTCTCTCTCTCTCCTCTCTCCCTCTCCTCTCTCTGCTCCCTCTCACCAGTGTCACATCTCCAGTCACCGTGATGCTCAGCGTTTAACAACCATTCCAACTCCTCTCCCCCGAGTGTATCTATCTACTTATTCTATCTACCACTGAGTGCCATGGTTTTTCTGCAGGCCGGATAGACGAGCATACGGTGCACTGGAGAACAGAACTGTGGTCAGGTTTTGTTTATGATGGGGAAAGGCAATATCGAGATTGTTTCGGAGTAGTGTTATCACATGAAATGTATTGCCGTCACTGGAATGTTTTATGCCTGGGCCCTGAGCTGAAGCCATATTAGGAAACAGAAAATATCATATCGTATGACCTCTACTGATATAAAAGTAAACTATGGGTTGTAAATCCAATGCACAGCCACATCTCAGTGTACTGCTGGGAGATAGAAGACACCATCAGGCAGGATTTGAGCAGCAGGACCAGTAAAATCCAGAAACACTGATTCTTACTCTTTAGTCGTTAGTGTCTGACACTGCTTTTAGAAAATATAAATGCCATAATGCAAGAGTTCTTGTAATTAGTTGGGATCCTACATTTTTGTGTGAAAATCAAGGCAAATGACGAAACATGAAATGTTGGTAGAGCAACATATAATGTATCTGATATGCGTTATCATATACTGTCTATATTAATGTCAGCAGCTGGTCCTATTTTCAGATGCTGACATTATAAGATCGTTTCCAACATGGCTGACCTTGAGAAAGGAAGGCACCTGTGCTTGCACCTGGCACCTGGCCCCGGACTGAAAAAGATATTAGAGAGGACAACCTAAGCAGCGTCCAAAAAATATGTGAACTTAGTCTAACTTTACTTTTAACAAAACCATTTAACCATACTCTCTTCTGCATAGTTTGTGTAGTTTAGTGTAGGTGTAAGGCAAACTACAAATATTTCATTTTTTTCTTAAGGTAGTTGGGCTACAAGTTAAGAACAAGTCCACCACTGAGAGCTGGTGCGTATGGAAAGAAAGGAGCAGCTACTACTAACTTCAGCCAGTTCCTGTATTTCAACTTACAAAGGCTAGAATTTCATTTATCTGCGCCACAGGAAGCACATCTAAATTTGGGGAGGACTTGTGATTTATATTTCCGACTGTAAAACATTGCAAAAAAAGTTAGATAAATCTCCTGTGACACTGTTTATTATTTGTTATGACGTTTGATATTTAAATCAAATGCTGACTGATCCTTCGTCTCATCCACTATTTCCACTCCACAATCTCTCATATTATTAACAGAGCTGATGTGCTCTCTAGTCAATGAGATGCAGGTCCTATCATTTTGAATCTCCCATGAATCTGCACCTGTTACTTAATGTCAGTTGATAAACACACAAACACTAATAACACCAAGAGCAGAGTTTTTCCGGGTGAGCCTCGTTGTGGCACCACCTAATCCATCAATGTTCCTAATGAGAGTTAGCACTGACAAGTCAGCTGAGGTATCCTGGGTGGCATTGTCTTGTTTCTCATGCTCACCATGCTAACCAAGAGCAGTGGTCTCAGCTAAAGTGGGAGGGACATTAGTGTGTGTGTGTGTGTGTGTGTGTGTGTGTGTGTGTGTGTGTGTGTGTGTGTGTGTGTGTGTGTGTGTGTGTGAGGGGTCCCGTTCAATGTCCCCATTAGCCTAACGGAACATGCATAGCATTACTGTCATTTTAGTGTTGGAGGCGTTAATCAAAACCAACACCATTAAGTGGAGGGTTGGTTAATCTGTGTGCTGTTTTCAATGTCCTCATTAATAATGTGACGAACAGACCAGGGAAAGTTGACAAACTAATGAGGTGTCACAGGTCATTTAGACCAATCAGACTCCACCACAGGACATTAACCAAACAATGACTGCACAGCCACTACACTAGAGCACCACTGCTTCAGCATGTGTCAGACAACAGCAATGGCAACAACAACACTTACATGAACTAAACACCAGCCACTGACAGAAACAGGGAGGTCCCGCTCTTTAGGATCCCTCTCCGTAGCCTTCGAAGCACATGTTCATTTACTCTCTTAACCAAGTAACAATCCCAGCTGAAATCCTCTGTGTCTTGAAAATAACTTAATCCTCCTCCTGTTTATTTGAATTATAGATGATTCTCTCTCTCTCTCTCTCTCTCTCTCTCTCTCTCTCTCTCTCTCTCTCTCTCTCTCTCTCTCTCTCAAACAGTTGCAGACTCTCTCGTTGATCTAGTCTCTTTTGGACTGGAGTACTAACAGAGAGAGAGAGAGAGAGAGAGAGAGAGAGAGAGAGAGAGAGAGTGGGAGACAGCGAGCGAGAGAGAGGGAGACAGAGAGCGAGAGAGAGAGAGTAAAAAGAGAAACAGTGGATGTGTTTAGCTGACAGATAGATCTACAGTTTCAGAAGCCGGGGCCTCTGCGCTGTGGGACAGATTTCATGCTCCGGACCGACGTCCCGCTATTCCCGCCAGGGATGAGCCAGAGTCTGGATTGGGCCCGGGAATCACGGTGTGCCTGAGGGGATTTTTCAACACAGCATTAATGATGTCATCGGAATTTCTGCCGACATGTTTGAGGGATTTATGAAGGCATAAGCCAGCCTCCCTGGTGACAGAGAGACAAAAGAGAGAGAGCTGCTTTGTGACTGTATATCTCTCTGGCTGGGCCTGGTGGCTGATGGCTGGGCCTGGTGGCTGGTGGCTGGGCCTGGTGGCTGGGCCTGGTGGCTGGGGCTGGTGGCTGGGCCTGGGGGCTGGTGGCTGGGCCTGGTGGCTGGTGGCTGGACCTGGTGGCTGCGCCAGGGCTCTGTGTAGGCCTTGTTTGGGTGTCTATGGTGTGGGTAGTGGATGGACCAGCCCTGGGCTTATTCAGTGTGTCACGATTCCAACCGAAGGTGGCTCCCCTTCCCGTTCGGGTGGCGCTCGGCGGTCGTCGTCGCCGGCCTACTAGCTGCCACTGATTATTTTCTCCACCTCCTTATGTGTTTATTGATTACACCTGTTTTGAGTTTGTTGTATTAGTGGGGCTTTATTGGTCAGCCGGCCCGCCCGTTTCTTTGTGCGGGATTGATCATTGTAACCCTGGTGTTTGATACAGACGAACATGTTTGTCTATTCAGTGCTAGACTGTTTTCGTTCTTTGTGTCTGGGGCATTTTGTTTGAGCACCCAAAAGTGGGGTGGCCGTGGTTCACCGTGTGTGCATTAAAGGAGCACTTTATTGAACTCTCTGCTTTCCTGCGCCTGATTTCACCCTCACGACACCCAGGACCTTACACAGTGGGTGGCAATATTTTGAGCTTTGCAGATAGGAAATGCAAAGAACAGAACCGATATGATTCCTTATTCTGTTCATTCTATGCAGAAAATACACATCTGAATGTTCTGTGTGATATTTTTGGAATCATCTTTCAGTCACTGAATACAATACCATTTATGTGATTTACGTGTTGGTCTATGTTTACCTTGTGTGAATGAACTGTGCATTGCTCTCATAGACTGTACTGGGTTAGGAAAAGTATTGTTTTCACATAAAGAGAACACATATGACCCAACTCTAATAATATCTGGGGTTATGAAGTCATCATCCATTTGACAGACAAGATGAATGATCTCAGAATATTGCAGATAACCATCTGTTTTCCCTCTGTGTGGGTATTATGTTGTGGTGATAGCACAGATACTAGACCTCCTGGGACACGGTCTTCATTTATTCATTTGTTATCCGATTTGAGATTTACACTTACTGACTTGGTAAAGAGACCGGGTGGCAGTTTTATAGAACTCATGTCTGTGTTTTCCGACGTGTCAAAAAGCAGAGAGACAAGCATTGGTGGATAATGACACAGGATTTGACTCGGTGACATCGGTGGCCTGGTGCTTTATAGAGCAGAGCAGAAGGGGTGGTAACCATGTCTCAACTCTAACAGGAAAGGTGAAAATGGCCGCCTCACTCCTGTCAGTGTGTTACATTTTAAACACAGACAGTTGTTGCCTCTCTCTCAGAGCCATAATTCCATGGCATTAAAAGTACTGGGAGCAGGAGGTGTCTGTGGGCTCTGAGGCAGTTGGCGTTTTTCTACCTCTTGCTGCCCAGGCCCTAATACTCCCCCCCCCCCCCCCCCCCCCCCC
This sequence comes from Oncorhynchus mykiss, assembly GCF_013265735.2. NCBI lineage: Eukaryota > Metazoa > Chordata > Actinopteri > Salmoniformes > Salmonidae > Oncorhynchus > Oncorhynchus mykiss. Next base: position 37,259,966 of record NC_048583.1, read on the forward strand.
CCCCCCCCCCTCCCAACCACACACGTACTTTTCACAGGAAACTTTTGGCATGGGTTGAAAGCATAACGACTAGTTGTGGCCCTAAAACGATCATAAAGTCAATCATGTGCCGGGAATTACCCAGCAATCTTCCTCAGTCGCTCCTTATTGCACTTCCATGACAGAGGTTCTGTATGTGTGTGTGTACCCACTTACACACCCATACTGTATTAAGGCCAAAGAAAAGGAAGACAGAAAAGAACGATGACTTAAAAACAGGTTGTGAGGCCAAATTAGGTAATGTAGTACGAACCCAAGTACTTTTGACACGTCTTTGTGAATAGCACAAGCCTTTTTCATCTCAAAGAATACAAGACCCCACAAGGCCTTTAGATTACAGTACGTGCAAACATTTGCAATTATGATGAACTCTACACTGCTTATCTCTAAAGGAACAGGTTCTTACTGACGGACAAGTAGACGTTTTAATGAAATAAACTGCTCTGAGCTGATGAAATAAAGATTGCTCCACCCCAGGGCACACGCAAATGAAATGATCAAGATGACTGCAAGCATGCTGCTTCCATTAGCTCAGGTATGGTAATGGTTGGCCTAATCACACTGCACACGTTTCATCTGCCTACCTCTCAAAAGAGGACAATATGAAGGGCCCATGGGTGAAAACAATAGTATTACATCATAATGGAGCGCCAGATCTCTAAAATGCTACTGATGTATCAGAGCCTGGTCCGTGGAGTTTCTGTCTTTCTGGTCTGAGGTCTGAGGAGATTGGAATGATGTGAAAACCATGTGCTCTCCCTAGGGACTAGGGGAGTAGACGGTGCAATGCTACACAGTTTTATGCATCCAGATAAACATGGTGCTCTGCTCGGCTCGTTGGCCCGGCTGTCAGGAGCTTCTGGAAGGAGCCCAGAGTCATTTGCCTTAAAACAATGTTGGTCTTGGGCAAGAGGGGACTGGGACTGGCAATGGGAAACACCTGTGTCGGGTGAGGAGGCGGGAACGGCGCGGCGGGGGAGAATTCCCAGTGTTCCATAGAAAGGGGCTAGCTGGCGGGCGACGGGAGGTAGGAGTAGCCGGAGGGGCCATTAGGTGTTGAAAGGTGGAAGTGTGAGGAATTTGGTCACAGTTCTGTCTCATTTGTTGCCTTGTAAACACACTGGGATTGGAGCCACGAGCCAACGTTTTAGTCATTTCCCTGGCCTGGAAGGATGTGCACAGTCAAGAATATGATGTGGGTGAGGAATGGGAACGTCATGGAAAGAAATGTAGTTTACCGCCAGACTAGACTGCCTCCCTCTTTCCCTGTGTGTTGGTCTTCCTTAAGCAGAGCATGTATAACTTTTAAGGCAGTTAGGCTGAGTTGTTCAGTACTGTACCTCATCCAATATGACGATCATCATTTTGAAAATTTCATCTATCTGGATTTTTTCCTATCTGATGGGATTTAATGCATAGAAATAGAATGAATAGAACGGAGGTCCGTTCTATTCTATTCATTCTATTTCTATGCATGTAATCCTATCCGATAGGCAAAATCCAGATACACAGATTTTGAAACTGGGCCATAATGATCTGAGTGAGAGCTTGGCTCTGAAATGACAATAATGGACCAGAATGAGTCTATATCTGCATGTGGGGATCACTTTATCCAAGTCAGCCTAGCCAAGAACACACGTTACAATGCTCTGGTTTTCATATTATGATACTGTTGCTATATTTCACTGCTATTTTAAGTACTGCACTGAGGAAAATGGCATTTTTTTTTTATCTCCTGCTGATTTGTATTCTGAGATTTGGAAGAAGGGCTGTGTGGCTCAAAGATATTTTGATTAGAAACATTTGACGTGATAGCGAGCCCCCAGCTTTAAAAGCTGCAGCATTTGATGTGAAAGTTAAACGAACATTGAAAAAAAAAAGGTTTTATCTTCCTTGGAAAACTTATCTTTCATTTCAAATGGTGAGGAATGGATTGAGGCTTTACCCCTGCACTACACATCTGCTGAATATCATCCATGTATTACTGCACACGAAGATATGTCCTCTGTTGATATGTCCGCTTGGGAAACAGATGCAATACAGTTGTTTTGAAAACAGAAATAAATCACCTAACAATTCTTCTTCTATATTAATCTGATGATATACTGTCACTACATTGACGTATCACACATCTCCTCTAATTATTTGTCACGAAAAGTACCTCAGAATGACTACCAGCACATATTCATCCATCTCCACCACCACCTTGCCCAGGCCCAGCCTCCCACCTCTTCATTCATGTGTCAGTACTATCCTGTCTGCTGTTCCTATATCCTCAGGTACCTCCTGTCAATTACCCTGACACTGGCTTTTAATTACACCATTTTCTACAGTGTAAGCATCCATCTCCACTGTCTCCAGCACAGTTAGACTGTACAGTGTTGGCCCACAACTGTAATATGAGAATAGAAGGCTCTACTGAACCAGATGCTGTTTATTTTCAGTAATGTAGTGTAGCCAAAATAATGCTTTACATGAATCTGATTTCTTCATTATATTTAGTACAATTCCAACTCTTTGAATCCACATCAAAATCAGCCATTGAATATTGCTTTATGTCCATAGCGTAGTGCACGCTAGTGGTCTTCTCGGGTCCGGACCCAAACAGACCCAAGGACAATCAGACCCAGACCTGAATGGACACAATAAACAAAAATGTAAAGGCGGAGCTGGACCCGGACCCGAAATTACCCAAGAATAATCACACCCAGACGCGAATGGACCCGACAACAACCTAGAGCCGACCCGTACCCTAACAGGTCCGTGTCTAGACCAGACCCGATTGGACCCGACAACAACCTAGAGCCGACCCGTACCCTAACAGGTCCGTGTCTAGACCAGACCCGAATGGACCCGACAACAACCTAGAGCCGACCCGTACCCTAACAGGTCCGTGTCTAGACCAGACCCGAATGGACCCTAACAGGTCCGTGTCTAGACCAGACCCGAATGGACCCGACAACAACCTAGAGCCGACCCGTACCCTAACAGGTCCGTGTCTAGACCAGACCCGAATGGACCCTAACAGGTCCGTGTCTAGACCAGACCCGAATGGACCCGACAACAACCTAGAGCCGACCCGTTCCCTAACGGGTCCGTGTCTAGACCAGACCCGATTGGACCCGACAACAACCTAGAGCCGACCCGTACCCTAACGGGTCCGTGTCTAGACCAGACCCGAATGGACCCGACAACAACCTAGAGCCGACCCGTACCCTAACAGGTCCGTGTCTAGACCAGACCCGAATGGACCCGACAACAACCTAGAGCCGACCCGTACCCTAACAGGTCCGTGTCTAGACCAGACCCGATTGGACCCGACAACAACGTAGAGCCGACCCGTACCCTAACAGGTCCGTGTCTAGACCAGACCCGATTGGATCCGAGTGACAAAAAAATCATATTTATCAGCTACGTTGCTCTTCTGGCTAACAAATAGGTATTTATATGTTGGATAGGCCTTCTATAAGTCAATAAATTCACCTTATTACCATAAATAAATATGCTATAGGCTATGTAGACCCAAGGGAAAAGTTAGAATTTTGTACCTGGACACGCTCGTGTGCCAGGTCTCCCGTGAAGTCCTCTAGTGATGCATGTTAATTCTATATTTTTCTGATAAGATGACATAATACTCAGTATTTCCTTTAGATAGATATACAGAGTACTGGGGAATCTACATAGCCAATATATTAAGTGCCACTAAATGACAACTAAGCTAATCTATGTGGGACCATAGCGGAGGATACCCAGTCAGGAGCATAAATGGAACACTGTGGTTGTTATGTTTTTTTCTATCTCCAGATAGGCCTATCTTTTTGGTGTGTCTGTGCTATCAGTGTGCTATTGAGGATACAGCTGTTGGAGGCCACATATTAAATCTCATCTCCCTATCTGTGGATCAAGTCTGTGCAGAACTGCTATTGCTTTACAATACCTCTCTTCTTGGACTCATACGTCATTTGGAAATCATTTTGGGATCAGATGTCGGTTCTGCAGATAACATGCCCAAACTTTTTTGGACAGAGTAATAATAATATTTTCTCTTTTTTTCTCCCAATGCATTCCAAACATCTTCCTACCTGTCTCCCTTTCTCTCTCTCCTCCTCACCTTCTCTTCTCTCCCACGTTGTCTCTCTCTGTGTCTAACTAAATTAATTACTGTATGTTTTAGTTTATGAACATGTCAGGCTGAGATGATGAATGGCTTGTAATATCAGAGGATTATAGATGTGGTGGAAGACAGTAGAGGACACGCATTGACGCGTGTGTACACACACACACACACACACACACACACACACACACACACACACACACACGCACACACACACACACACAAAGGAGAAACACACACCAGCCACTGGAGACATTAATCTATGGTTTCATATTTGATATTAACTTACTGGAGAAACGATCGTAGCCACAATGTCATTACTAGCGGTCCAGGGCCATAATGGAAGTGAACTTTACAAAGGTCTTTATAATTGCAGCATGGCTCAGCCTCCTCTGATAAGATGACATATTGGTTTGTACACTGGTCCCCTCATTACGCTGGCAGATGAAAAAGTAGCATTTCAGCGTAGTTTAATGAGCACCATTGGAGTGAAGGTCATCTTAATAGGATTCAAGTCTGTGGCAGAGCAGAGCCAGAGGTAACATTCTAATGAGAAAGTAGCCTGATGCTGCCTGACCAACACTCTGTCTCTCTCTTTCTCTCTCTCTCTCCCTCGTAGCCTGATGCTGCCTGACCAACACTCTGTCTCTCTCTACCTCGTAGCCTGATGCTGCCTGACCAACACTCTGTCTCTCTCTTTCCCTCGTAGCCTGATGCTGCCTGACCAACACTCTGTCTCTCTCTTTCCCTCGTAGCCTGATGCTGCCTGACCAACACTCTGTCTCTCTCTCTCCCTCGTAGCCTGATGCTGCCTGACCAACACTCTGTCTCTCTCTCCCTCGTAGCCTGATGCTGCCAGACCAACATTCTGTCTCTCTCTTTCCCTCTCTCTCTTTCCCTCGTAGCCTGATGCTGCCTGACCAACATTCTGTCTCTCTCTTTCTCTCTCTCTCTTTCCCTCGTAGCCTGATGCTGCCTGACCAACACTCTGTCTCTCTCTTTCTCTCTCTCTCTTTCCCTCGTAGCCTGATGCTGCCTGACCAACATTCTGTCTCTCTCTTTCTCTCTCTCTCTTTCCCTCGTAGCCTGATGCTGCCTGACCAACACTCTGTCTCTTTCTTTCTCTCTCTCTCTCTCCCTCGTAGCTAGATGCTGCCTGACCAACACTCTGTCTCTCTCTTTCTCTCTCTCTCTCTCTCTCCCTCATAGCCTGATGCTGCCTGACCAACACTCTGTCTCTCTCTTTCTCTCTCTCTCCCTCGTAGCTAGATGCTGCCTGACCAACACTCTGTCTCTCTCTTTCTCTCTCCCTCGTAGCCTGATGCTGCCTGACCAACACTCTGTCTCTCTCTTTCTCTCTCTCTCTCTCTCTCTCTCCCTCGTAACCTGATGCTGCCTGACCAACACTGTATCTCTCTTTCTCTCTCTCTCTCTCCCTCGTAGCCTGATGCTGCCTGACCAACTCTCTCTCTCTCTAGTACCCTGATGCTGCCTGACCAACACTCTATCTCTCTCTAGTAGCCTGACACTGCCTGACCAACTCTCTATCTCTCTCTAGTAGCCTGATGCTGCCTGACCAACTCTCTATCTCTCTCTAGTAGCCTGATGCTGCCTGACCAACTCTATCTCTCTCTAATAGCCTGATGCTGCCTGACCAACTCTCTCTCTCTCTCTAGTAGCCTGACGCTGCCTGACCAACTCTCTCTCTCTCTAGTACCCTGATGCTGCCTGACCAACACTCTATCTCTCTCTAGTAGCCTGACACTGCCTGACCAACTCTCTATCTCTCTCTAGTAGCCTGATGCTGCCTGACCAACTCTCTATCTCTCTCTAGTAGCCTGATGCTGCCTGACCAACTCTCTGTCTCTCTCTAGTAGCCTGATGCTGCCTGACCAACTCTCTCTCTCTCTCTCTCTAGTAGCCTGACGCTGCCTGACCAACTCTCTCTCTCTCTCTAGTAGCCTGATGCTGCCTGACCAACTCTCTCTCTCTCTAGTAGCCTGACGCTGCCTGACCAACTCTCTCTCTCTCTCTAGTAGCCTGACGCTGCCTGACCAACTCTCTCTCTCTCTCTAGTAGCCTGATGCTGCATGACCAACTCTCTATCTCTCTCTAGTAGCCTGATGCTGCCTGACCAACTCTCTCTCTCTCTCTCTCTCTAGTAGCCTGACGCTGCCTGACCAACTCTCTCTCTCTCTCTCTAGTAGCCTGATGCTGCCTGACCAACTCTCTTTCTGGTGATTCATTAATTTAGCCCTGGTGCCTTTTTATTGTTGTCACAGATTAAAGTCCCATTGTTGCTATTTGTAATGTTGCTGTTCTCTTCAAGGTCTAGACGTGCATTCTCTGTGCTGTGTTGTTGTTATTGCTCTGCCTCTGTGGCCTGACACACACACACACACACATACACACACACACACACACACACACACACACACACACACACACACACACACACACACACACACACACACACACACACACACACACACACACACACACAGACACACACACACACACACACACACACACACACACACACACACACACACACACACACACACACACACACACACACACATGTAGAGGGTGGAGATGCATGCCATTACCATATTTCAGCTCTACTTCTCAGGCTAGCGAGTATTTATTGAAAGCTACAGTTTATTCATTGCTTACTTATGGGTGGAGGGACATCAGAACCAGCACAAAGAATGAATGTTAAGTATCACACACACCAGCATAGCAGCATAGCAAGGACAGTGTGCATGTCCACAAGCACCATCTGCCTTGGGCTGTTGGTCCTCACACAACCCTGACCATATATAACCACTCTATGGTCTGCCATTTGGACTGAGCTATATCCATATTGATGGACAGTGTTCGGTATCTAACTTTGCCCTGGAGTTGACTATTTTCTATTAAAATAACCCTTACCAATAATAACACAACTACAGTACGTGCCATGGTCCAGTGTAGAAAAACAACTCATATGACCAACTGTTTCTTTTCCAGTCTGACCATGGAGTCCAGTCTCACTGTGACCCTCCCATTGGGCCATGTTGACAAGATGGATTGACGCACGGACGGCACGTGGCAGCCATCTGTGTGTGGTGGGTAGGTGGCCTGAGCACCGAGCAGCAACACTCGCTTTAAACATTATTTGTGACTGTGATGAGAAACAGAGCTGCCTATTAACCTCTATCACCACCCATCTGTATCCATACACCACCAAACCACTGGTTACAGGACCAATGGCTAATCACTCTAGAAGTGTTCATAGGAGAGTAACGTGTTTTCTGATTGGTCGATATAGGAATCACCATGTGAATGTGATGTTTCTGCATCACACCTGGCATATCTTAGCATGTTAATGTTGTGAGATACAGCATAGTGGAACGTATGATATATTTTGTTGCTGTTTGGGAGATTCTAAAGGAGGGTAAATGAGACTGTAATTTATGTTAGACAACCCCAAAGCCTACAAATCATATTGCTTCGTCTGGGTCTGTGTAGAACAATGTGGTCAGCCAAACTAACTGACTGACATTTTGATTGGGCAATGAAAACATTGGCTAAAAACAAACAGTTTTTAACTTTTCTGCCTTTTCTTCTCAGAATTTTCCTCAGTAAAGCCTGTGTTAGTGTGTTGAGATCAAATGGTCATATATCTAGCAGTGAAATGACAGAATGGATTCTATGGAAATGAGGAATGTGAGGGGAGTTAAGCTCAGTGCAGAGTAGGCTCAGAGATCAACGGAAAGGCCTCCCTCCTCCCTGACTCTCTCTCTCTTTCTCTCTCTCTCCCTCGCTCCCTTGTTGCCTCGCACTCTCTCGCCAGAGCAGTAGTGCCATATTTCCTCAACTGGAGGTCATGTCAGCTTTCACAGGATCCTCCAAAATATTTTCGCCATGACTCTGCGTCACATGGGAGCTGCACTGCAGAACATAGGTCAAAGGTTGAGTAGAAAAAAAGAAATCACGATTCATCAACATTTAGCTCCCCGCGGGTCTTTAACAACAACATTACATTTTGTGATGTGAGAAATGAAAGAAAAGCATGAGAACTACATGTAAGATAATGACAAGTAGAAGCGAAACAGAAGACCTCTGGGAGAGGAGTAGCATCCTATGGTTCGAGTCGCTATTCATGTCATAAACAAGTACAACGGCCACCGTGGGGAGAACAAATGCTGTTCGCCATCTGCGCGCATTTAATTTAGCCTAGATTTACGGAGTTATTACTTTTGAAACATAACACGCTTTTGGGGGGTTTCATATGCTTAAAATTATGTTTTGATTATTTCTTGAATGGCAGCTAAGATTATATTTGGTTGTGATTGTTGCAAAATACCTATTTTGAATGCAGAAGTTGTTAGCTAGAATGTGAACACTCATTGACATAGACCAGTGGTCACCAACCAGTTGATCACCAAAAATTCCTGTAGAAAAGCCAACGATAGGCCTCCCGAATGGTGCAACGGTCTAAGGCACAGCATCGCAGTGTTGAGGGGTCACTACAGCCTGGGGTGTCACAAGCGACCGTGACCGGGAGTTGCATAAGGTGGGGCGCAATTGGCCCAGCATTGTCCAGGTTAGAGGAGGGTTTGGCCGGGGGGGATTTACTTGGCTCATCGTGCTCTAGCGACTCCTTGTGGCGGGCCGGGCACCTGCAGGCTGACCTCAGTCGTCAGTTGAACGGTGTTTCCTCCGAAACATTGGTGTAGCTGCCTTTCAGGTTAAGCAAGCAGGTGTTAAGAAGTGCAGCTTGGCGGGTCATGTTTCGGAGGACACATGACTCGACCTTCGCCTCTCCCTAGCCTGTTGGGAGTTGAGACAAGATCGTAATCATGAAATTGGAAAACGATAACGATGAAGGCTGTGATAAAAGGCTTGCACTCTTGTTGTGCTGTTGTCGGTAAGTGCACTTGATTCAGAAGCCCTGCGCCCCGGGTAAGCAAAGTGTTCCCATTTTGAACCATTTCATTTGTATGAAAAGACAAACTCCGCCTACCCGGTGGACCGGGAGATCTGTGGCTAAATCAAGAGCGCCTACTGGATAGTCGGATAGCTCAAATCACTGTGCCTACAGCTCTTCCACGACCGCGGCCACAGCAAAGTTTGATACTAGCCTATGTAAGATTGAATCACTTTTAAAACCATGACCACAGAGAGACTGTGAAAGAACACATAAAGAGCTGCTGTTTTTAGAAATGAGTTCACGTGACATGTTTTATTCAGCACAGTCAACACTGTTTTTATTCAACACTATTACCTGTACAAAACATAAAATGCGCTTCTCCCTACTTCCACTCGTGCTGCAGCTGCAATGAATGAGTAGCCAACTGTATCGATAGAAACACGTTTCTATTATTATTAGGAATATTTAACTTTCTCTGGTATTAGAAACAGCATGAATGTGTGCATGAGGCAGATGTGGTGCGACTCGAGTTTCGCCACCAGGTGAAAGACGGTGTTCCTTCTCTCTGGTCAGTCTCCCCGGAGGAAAGGAAGTAGAGGGCAGGGCCCGTGAGAGGCAGACCCTCTGCTGCTCAGTCCCTCCCTCCGCTGAGACTAATGGTGTTGACCATAAGATGCACCATGACCATCAGATGCACCATGACCATCAGATGCACCATGACCATCAGATGCACCACGACCATCAGATGCACCACGACCATCAGATGCACCACGACCATCAGATGCACCATGACCATCAGATGCACCACGACCATCAGATGCACCACGACCATCAGATGCACCACGACCATCAGATGCACCACGACCATCAGATGCACCACGACCATCAGATGCACCACGACCATCAGATGCACCACGACCATCAGATGCACCATGACCATCAGATGCACCATGACCATCAGATGCACCATGACCATCAGATGCACCACGACCATCAGATGCACCATGACCATCAGATGCACCATGACCATCAGATGCACCACGACCATCAGATGCACCACGACCATCAGATGCACCACGACCATCAGATGCACCACGACCATCAGATGCACCACGACCATCAGATGCACCACGACCATCAGATGCACCACGACCATCAGATGCACCATGACCATCAGATGCACCATGACCATCAGATGCACCATGACCATCAGATGCACCACGACCATCAGATGCACCATGACCATCAGATGCACCATGACCATCAGATGCACCACGACCATCAGATGCACCATGACCATCAGATGCACCACGACCATCAGATGCACCATGACCATCAGATGCACCACGACCATCAGATGCACCATGACCATCAGATGCACCACGACCATCAGATGCACCACGACCATCAGATGCACCATGACCATCAGATGCACCACGACCATCAGATGCACCATGACCATCAGATGCACCACGACCATCAGATGCACCACGACCATCAGATGCACCACGACCATCAGATGCACCATGACCATCAGATGCAACATGACCATCAGATGCACCATGACCATCAGATGCAACATGACCATCAGATGCACCATGACCATCAGATGCACCACAACCATCAGATGCACCACGACCATCAGATGCAGGTACCATCATTCCAGTCAAATAAAAAAAGCTAAACAGTGACTCACAAGTGCTACAACTGATCTATTTTGTTATCAAAGCTTGAGTTTTGAAGAACAATATTGGCAGGCCAGGCATATAGCCAATTTGCTGTGATAATGTATTAGGCCTGCTGCACAAACCTTATTTCCTACAGAACTGGTTATATTAGGTTAATGTTAAATTTTACCAGTCATGTTTTTTTCCGTTAAATCAGAATGTTAGATCTCGGCTTGCTTTTTGACTGTGAATGTGATCTTGACTCAGAAAAGGTTGGTGACCACTGACATAGACTGTAGCAAAGCTAGCCAAAGAGCTATTTTACTGGTTGAAGTTGAAGTGTTTTTTAAGTATAATGCAGTTGATTTGCGACGATGACAGAAACATTATATTAAGCAGGATTCAAACGAGCTTTACAATCCAATTAAAATCCCAAAGTAGTGTGAAATGCACTCATAAGCAACATATAAATGGTGGCTTTTTTTACAGGCAGTCTATAAGAACTCCCCCATATCTTCCCCCAACATGGGGAAATTGCGACTACCGACTCAGAGTATTGGGAAATTAGAAGAATGAGGTAAAGAACACCTACATTTGTCAAAATGTATGAAATACACGGTCTTCAGAAATTGGGTGAATTTCACACTGACAACTCACACACACCGCACAGTCCATCTCCTGCTTTGACTGACTGAAATAAGAAACTGAGGAAGAGAGGGAACCAGCTCCATAAGAGTCAGTCGGCTGCATTAAAGTACGAGAGGGTTTTAAAGGTGATGAAAAGGGCTAGGCAGAGAATATCATTATGTTGATAAGACAGTGGGACACTTTTCCACAGACTACATACCTTTTATTGCACCTGGCATCAAATTAAGGCACATATGAAAATAAAAAACCTGGTGAGAATGAAACCGTGGCCTAATAATAATAATAATAATAATAATACACTCAGCCTGACTGACTAGCTTCTTCCTCAATGCTGACATTAGTCTGTCTCAGATGAGCTCTTCTGATGTTGACGATAAACCGTGAAAAAATGATATAGTAAAAGCAGAAAAGGGCATATGTTCACAAAGGGGACCTGGGAGGGCGTGTTAAGTTTGGTGCATGGTGATTGGCTTTTAGAGATTTACATTTCAAGTTTTAATGTCATGTGCAGTGAAATGCCTTTCTTGCAATGATGATTAACATTAACATTGTTATTTATGTAGGAAACTATTTGATTTGGGGGGCGTAAATGTGGTGGATGGATATCTGCATGGGTGGGTTGAAGTTTTGCCTGGGCCTAGTTCAGTGGCAGTGCTTTGCCACATCGAGTGAGAGAGATCCCAAGCTAGATCCATCTGTTGTTGCATGTACTATTCATGGATGCTGGTAACTCGGAGAATCCAATCCAGTTGTCATGGACCACGTGTGGCTAGACACAGCAGATAACAGTGGAAAAACATGGTGGCACATTATAGGTTACAGGGTAGGAAAACCAATCAGTATTGACCACATTGATCACTGAGACAAATTAGATGATTGCTTGAGTTCTGGTCACCTTGACGACCTGTCTTTGAGGTCAATTCAATCAAACTCCAAAACATACCAAATGATTCCACCTTCATCCATCATCGTAGGGGATTGCTAATACATTGAGTTGAATCTCAATAGTACACACAACTCTCCTCTCCATGCTGTCATGTGAATGGGCTCAGACGTGCAGAAGGAGCAGGCACCAGTACATGCAAGCCCCAGCACTCCAGGCAGCGTGTGTGATGTGACATGAGCTGTGTGATCTCCACCAGAGAAAACCCTGATGCTTACAGGAACTAATCAGGGCAACACCAGCAACGTTCAGAGGAATGCAAATATTTTCAGAGTGCTTAAAAAACAATACACCACACACACACACATACAAGGACACACACACACACATGCTTGCACACACGAACACACACACGCACACACAAGTGTGTACACGCACATATGCACGAACATGCATACACACACACATAGACCCGCCAACATCACACAAATCCTCTTTCTCAAATACACACACACACAACAACAACAAAAAACAACCCCCTGACAAGACTCTCCCTGAGTGCATTTGCATTAAACATTAAGCCGAACAAAATGATTACACCTGACAAGTTGAGTTGGAGGGAGAACAACGCCAGTGACAGGCGGTTACTTGCAGATCATGAAATCATTCTCTCGTCGAGCAACTGTTTCACGGCTGCCTTTGTAGACTCTGTCATAGTCGAATCCTCCCTTTTGTTTTTCTTTTCTCCCCCTCCACCCCTCTCCGTCCCTCCCACAAATCCAATAAGTTGCCCTTAATCAAGTTACCCTGCACCTTGCAGATAGGGGCATTGTGATGGATATATCAGAATGGATGCCAGGCGCTGTGTTTTTGTGTGGAAGCGCTATGAAATTGTACTGCTGTGATGCTACATTATGCTGTTAAATGTTTGTCTTGTAATGCAATTAAACGTTCATGTAAGCCACCCCCGCGAGCCCCCAAACTATTGTGTGTAGCTTTTAATAATTTTATTTACGCTCTTTTATGACATTGCCATTCAACCTGGGGTAAAACAGAATCATTTTCAGGAATATTAAAAGAATAACTTAAGTGTGTTTGTCATCGAGAACACAAGCCGGTTTCATATTCCAAAAAGCTGCGAATCGAAACATTAATATCCTTCTCTCTCATATAAGTGACTGCTGAAGAATTCCTAATGTCGAGCACTTCGCTGAAGGATAACTCGTGGAGATAAAGTCAAAAGAGAGAGAGAGATTATTGCCTTCTTTCATTTCTCCCCCCCTGGCATGGAGCTACTGTAGCGGTATGCTAATATAGATTTGGAATATTTGCATGCAGAAACTTAAGGAATGCGGGGTGATAAGACATGACAGCAACAGAGGCTGGAGTGATCTCCAGCATGACAGGCCGTGTCACAAACCCCAGTGACGCTGTCACAGTGACAAACTTTTGAAAAGAACAATGCACAGACACACAGTTCTTGAAGTGAGCTGCGAGCCTCACCGCACCGACGACAACGTCGTCCCTGCAGTTGTGAGATGGAAGCAGACCTTAATTATGCATACCACACTTACCTTTGCATACTTATCCCAACATAATTTCAACATATGTCAATATAATTTGAGTACTGTTTGAGTGTACAGTGAGTGGGAAAGAAGGGAAGTGTTTTGCTTTGACAGAATCACAAGGCTACTTTTTGACATCTAGATGTTAATTTGTATCATATATTCATTTGATATTACAATAACTAACGTATCCTTGGATTTCTACTGATAAAACAAGGGAATGACATTGAACAGTTTTATTGGTGAAGCTCTGAAAGCTTATTGTTCTTTCAAATAGAAACAGCAAAGGTTCAAAACATATCATTCATCGTAAATTTGATGACACGTCATATGTTATATAAAAAAAAAAATCCACATTCAACATTTAAAGTGCATAATTAAATCAAACTTATAAAACAGGTATACAACGTTAGTGGTAAAAACAAAAACAATCGTCAAGGACAATTTTTTCTTGTCAATGCATTGCTCTAAATAGCGATGCTGTCCTAAGCCATATTCTGAATATAGCCTACCCTCACACATGACCCCGAGCAGCAGAGTTTGTGCCCTGAAACGCCAACTTAACCTCTTTGAAAGCAGGTGTTGATTTGACCGTGGTCAGCCTCAGTCTGTTATTAACTTCTCCCCCCTCTCTCTTTTAATCTTGTCTGTACTTTTATTACAGCACTAAGTCCACTGACCTCTTCGGTCGTTCACGTCTGCTCTGCGGGTCTGAGGATCATTACTTCCACTAAGAACCAGCTGGGCCATTGTTTGGGCTCTGCCAGCTGTGTCTATTTTCATAACCCATTTCCCTTTTGTTCCACTGCACCTCCCTATAAAAGTACAGAGAGAGGAAGAAAGAGTTCTATTCCACCATCTCGTGAACTCGCTCTCCCCCCTTCGTCTATGGCCTGATGGTTGACTATGTGGCTGGCAGGGATGGGTGGAGGGTGTGGGGGGATGGCGGTGGGGGGTTCAGGGTGGAGGGGTGGGGGGGGGTTGTAGAGGGGTCTGTAATCACCTAATTCAAACATACACTGGGGGAATCTCATTATTGGACCTAACAGTTCCATTTTAGCCTTATCTGGTTTCAATCAGACCGCCTCTCATTTGGAGCAGGGAGCGAGGAGGGAAACCTGATTCCTTTTGTCTAGATGTCTCTGGCGTCTCTGCAGCAGCAGCTATCAAGGGTTCGCTGTTTGTCTTGTCCGTCACCCGCTCTGAAAAGCACCAAGGTTTTTGAAGCGTCGGTCAACAGTGGAGAGAGAGAGGGACTTCAGTCGCTTAGAATGCTGCTTCCCATCAACAATGACAGACGAGAGAGAGAGGTTTGGGTGTGTGATATCAGATTGAGTTGCATTTCTGTTAAAATGGACGGCTGCCATGGGGGAAATCCCCCTAACCCCACACCCCCCGTTCTTCCCCCCTGCACCCCCCACCCACATGTAAACGGACATTCAAACGAAACCCGACCTTGGCCTTGGAATCTGTAAGGTGTCATTTTTTTGCTTTTTTGGAGAGAGAGGAGAGAGAGGGTGGGGGGGGGGGGGGGGGGGGGGGGTAAATACAGGGGGGTCAGGGAAAGGTGAGTAGAAAGCAGCAGCGGCAGCCGCCCTGGCTGAACAGTACTCAGGAATCCCTTTCAGATTAAAAAACTCCAGAAGTTGGAGTTGGAGATAATCACAGGATCTGGAATTCACAATAACAAACTGGCCATATATCTACCTGTCTCCGGCCTTCCTCCCAGGGAGGGCCAGGGGGTCAAACCAATGGCTGCATTCCATCAACAGCTCTTTTTTCCCTCCGCAAGAGCTCTCAATGAGGTGTCTGGAAGGATCAAATATGGGCCCTCCAAAGCAAACCATCATGGGGCTTATTTTAACTATTTTTCGACCTGCCAGCTTCTCAAACGTTTTTTCTCTGAGACGAGACGAGGTTTGATTTGGAGTGTGTTTATTTTTTCCTTTCACATGGCGACAGTGGATGTTCAAATGGTCTCTGTCGCCCCTCTCTGCTCCATTTCCTGACTGGGGCTGAGGACTGGGACTGCATGGGGCTGGGGCTGAGTGCCTGCTGGGTTGAATTAAGGGTTGAGGAGCAGGGGAGCTGGGGTCTTGAGGAGGTCTGGTGTGGCGGGGCAGTCGGGGCATGCAGGTATGATTTACATAGCACTGAGAAAGCCTGAGGATTTCACTGAGGACTTCAGACTCCTCTCTAGGGAGCCATGTTGGAGGAGGCGCTGCTTTGTGATACTGGCTCTGATTTATGTTTTACCGTCAGACACTCCTCTCCCCATCCACAGCCTGACTAAAGAGCTTCACTCTTTATTTCTGTTGTGATTATTTGCTTTAGCGCGGCTAGGTATGCCAGACTTTGTGCAAACCTTAGCTGCTGCCAGAGACTCAGCTGTACCTGGTTGTTATTAATCCGATGCTTGCTCTGTGGAGGGTAAGGCAGGGAACTATTTGTTGTCCTTACTTGTCTTTGACTCCGAGAATAATTAGTCCCTTTGGTTCAACTGTTTGTAGCTGGGTTCTCAGCATGGGAAATAATCTCACAAAGGGGGCAGACAGGGGTTGCCAATTGGAAGTAAGTTATTTCGTCAGTCTTAAGTGTTGCAAATAGCCCGAGGTTAGACAGGAATAATGATATTCAGGGATGTCCAGGGAGAGACTCATGTTGAAGACACAAGAAGCAAGTGCATAAAGAACCATCATAAACACTTAAACCGGATGTATTTCATCACATAAGTTGACTATAACAGGTAGTGGATTTGAACAGAAAACACTGTATGTGTAAATCAAATCAAATCAAATTTTATTTGTCACATACACATGGTTAGCAGATGTTAATGCGAGTGTAGCGAAATGCTTGTGCTTCTAGTTCCGACAATGCAGTAATAACCAACAAGTAATCTAACTAACAATTCCAAAACGACTGTCTTGTGCATAGTGTAAGGGGATAAAGAATATGTACATAAGGACATATGAATGAGTGATGGTACAGAGCAGCATAGGCAAGATACAGTAGATGGTATCGAGTACAGTATATACATATGAGATGAGTATGTAAACAAAGTGGCATAGTTAAAGTGGCTAGTGATACATGTATTACATAAGGATACAGTCGATGATGTAGAGTACAGTATTTACGTATGCATATGAGATGAATAATGTAGGGTAAGTAACATTATATAAGGTAGCATTGTTTAAAGTGGCTAGTGATATATTTCCATCATTTCCCATCAATTCCCATTATTAAAGTGGCTGGAGTTGAGTCAGTGTCAGTGTGTTGGCAGCAGCCACTCAATGTTAGTGGTGGCTGTTTAACAGTCTGATGGCCTTGAGATAGAAGCTGTTTTTCAGTCTCTCGGTCCCAGCTTTGATGCACCTGTACTGACCTCGCCTTCTGGATGATAGCGGGGTGAACAGGCAGTGGCTCGGGTGGTTGATGTCCTTGATGATCTTTATGGCCTTCCTGTGACATCGGGTGGTGTAGGTGTCCTGGAGGGCAGGTAGTTTGCCCCCGGTGATGCGTTGTGCAGACCTCACTACCCTCTGGAGAGCCTTACGGTTGAGGGCGGAGCAGTTGCCGTACCAGGAGGTGATACAGCCCGCCAGGATGCTCTCGATTGTGCATCTGTAGAAGTTTGTGAGTGCTTTTGGTGACAAGCCAAATTTCTTCAGCCTCCTGAGGTTGAAGAGGCGCTGCTGCGCCTTCTTCACAATGCTGTCTGTGTGAGTGGACCAATTCAGTTTGTCTGTGATGTGTATGCCGAGGAACTTAAAACTTGCTACCCTCTCCACTACTGTTCCATCGATGTGGATAGGGGGGTGTTCCCTCTGCTGTTTCCTGAAGTCCACAATCATCTCCTTAGTTTTGTTGACGTTGAGTGTGAGGTTATTTTCCTGACACCACACTCCGAGGGCCCTCACCTCCTCCCTGTAGGCCGTCTCGTCGTTGTTGGTAATCAAGCCTACCACTGTTGTGTCGTCCGCAAACTTGATGATTGAGTTGGAGGCGTGCGTGACCACGCAGACGTGGGTGAACAGGGAGTACAGGGGAGGGCTCAGAACGCACCCTTGTGGGGCCCCAGTGTTGAGGATCAGCGGGGAGGAGATGTTGTTGCCTACCCTCACCACCTGGGGGCGGCCCGTCAGGAAGTCCAGTACCCAGTTGCATGTCTTACTCACCTCGGCTGCAGTGAAGAAGGCATGTTTTCGTTGCAGGCCGTGTCAGTGGCACTGTATTGTCCTCAAAGTGGGCAAAAAGTTATTTAGTCTGCCTGGGAACAGGACATCCTGGTCCGTGACTGGGCTGGATTTCTTCCTGTAGTCCGTGATTGGCTGTAGACCCTGCCACATGCCACTTGTGTCTGAGCCGTTGAATTGAGATTCTACTTTGTCTCTGTACTGACGCTTAGCTTGTTTGATAGCCTTGCGGAGGGAATAGCTGCACTGTTTGTATTCGGTCATATTACCAGACACCTTGCCCTGATTAAAAGCAGTGGTTCGCGCTTTCAGTTTCACGCGAATGCTGCCATCAATCCCCGGTTTCTGGTTAGGGAATGTTTTAATCGTTGCTATGGGAACGACATCTTCAAAGCACGTTCTAATGAACTCGCACACCGAATCAGCGTATTCGTCAATGTTGTTGTCTGACGCAATACGAAACATGTCCCAGTCCACGTGATGGAAGCAGTCTTGGAGTGTGGAGTCAGCTTGGTCGGACCAGCGTTGGACAGACCTCAGCGTGGGAGCCTCTTGTTTTAGTTTCTGTCTGTAGGCAGGGATCAACAAAATGGAGTCGTGGTCAGCTTTTCCGAAAGGGGGGCGGGGCAGGGCCTTATATGCGTCGCGGAAGTTAGAGTAACAATGATCCAAGGTCTTTCCACCCCTGGTTGCGCAATCGATATGCTGATAAAATTTAGGGAGTCTTGTTTATAACCTAATACTGCCTTTCTAAGTACAGTGTTTCATGCATTGTGTATCCTAAGTGAGTGTCCTTACTCTTCCAGAGTACAGTATAGTGTTAAGAACTGTAGAACAGTAGGGCATGTCTCTATTTCCGTATTGATTAACTCCTACAGCAAAAAGAGAGAAAATGTAAAGACACCCGTGTGTGCAGCCACACTGATGGCTTTCTAATCCCCCCCCATGACCACATTCAAATTATTTGCTTTCCCAGTCGAAAATCGAAGGGCTGTAAAAATCGACTTCCTGTAGCAGTGGGGGAAATACATTTCATTCGTATTGACAGCAGCCAAACAGAAAAGCTATCGGGCAGCATTTAATTATTGAAGACATTGATCTGCAAAGTGATTTATTCACAGCCACTTCGCTTAGGGTTCTAATTGAGTCCCTCTATGGTACAGTAAACGCCTCTTATTGGTCCGTTTGGTCTGACTCAAGGTACATGAATATAATATTTACCAGTATATTCACCATACTGTACACAGCCAGTTATGATGCTGACTGATGTCAACCAGTCCACTGTTTAATCAAGTGATAGTCCTCTTGTTACCCATGGCATACAGTAAGTCATAGGAGAGTGATCCAAAAGACTCATCCTTAGATGTCCTCTGTTATGTCTCAATGGTTGAATTGTGTAGCATTTCACGTAGCAATTAAACTATACTGTATCTAAGTGAGTGTTGGTGTACCAAGGTCAAGCCAATAGCTAACTGAAATGATTGGATTGATACATTGATAATCACCTTGGGTGTATAGAGCTCCTCAGTATGAGAGAGCAGTGCCGAGCTACACTGATGAAGACATCAGGCTGAGGACATTTACAGTCCCCAAGCACATCTCCACAGCCTAGACTGCCCATATCTCCCTCCAAGGAATCTGTGTACAATCAACCTTCCCCAGAAAATCATTCTCATATGTCCTCCAGACCAGGAATGACGACAGCGGAGCAAATTTGGAATTCGATTTTAACAGCAAGAATGAGCTTAAGAGTAAATCTCCAGCTATTGAACTGCAACAACCCCCCAATCTCATTAATAACCAGTGAGCCTGACCTGATATTCACATGTGCTACGTTATGCTCTCTCTCTTGGCTGTGTGAATCCAAGTAATCTCGCTGTCAGTCGTTCCACTATTTAGCCCAGGCAGGCAGTACACCCCTCCCATTCCCTCGTTCTCTCTCTAGTCTCTCTAGTCCCTACTCCCCAGCCTTTTTGTATTCAAGCCTCAGATGATGAGGAAACTGTGATATTGTCTTTGACTCTGACACTAGCAGCCCACTCACAGTAAGCTGATCTGAGGCCTAGACTGCTTTTTCCCTATGTTGACGCAATTCCCCAAGCAGTAGATTTGAGCTTTGCTTCGGGGAGGTATTCAGACTAAACATTATGTTCACTGTAGTTGTGATGCGCCAAATACTGCAACTAATATCCCCAGTGAGAGTTTGTACTACGAATGCAACTCAGATTTACAGCATTTCTGTCCAGAATTCTCAGGGAGAGCCCTTTTGTTTAAGAACAAATCACTGTACAGCCGCTATCATGTTGCTGCATGATGCAATGAGGCTAGGAGTCATGCCAAAAAATAATAACATCAGTGAAAACTCAACGCTCTTTACTTTACTCTCACCTTTCACAGGATTATGGAAAAAAGACAAGTTGAGTTTGGCAAAGCCACCTTCCCTCCATCGCTCTCTCCAACCTCTATCATTCATACAGAGGGAGGGAGGTGGAAGAACGAGGGAAAATATGGAGAGTAGAAGGCGGATGAGGAGGTGGAGAGAGGGGGTGGGGGGGGGGGTTCTCATCAGAATAAGTGTCCTTATATTCTGCAGGCCAACATTCCAGCCAACCAGTGATCTGATGATGCTGGGATTAATGGCGCTCCAACCGGAAGGCTGAGGCTCCAAGTTGTGTCCCCGGCACAGTTTCAGACTGGAGGGAAGAGACAGACACCAGGAGTGGAAGGCAGTATAAAATAGAGAGAGAGGGCAAGAGCATAGATTCCCCCAGCAGCATCAGATAGAGGGGGAGAGATGGGACAGGGTGAAAGAGAGAGAAGGAGATCAGGATGCCACAGGAAAAAGGGGGGACTTGTCATTTTCTGGGTAGATAAATCTGATTGAATGAACAACGTGTGAAGAAAAAAAGCCATTCCTTAAAAGGCCATATTAAGCACACTCACACACACACACACACACACACACACACACACACACACACACACACACACACACACACGAACACACACACACACACACACACACACACACACACACAAATGCACGCACACAGGGAGCTGTGGATCTCGGTGGGAAGGCCAGGGTTAGGTCTCGTATTAACCTGCGCTGCAGGCCTGGAGTTTCTCCAGGTAGTTTCTCCTTCATTCTGGTCTCCTGGGCTTGATACAGGGGGATGGTGTTTAGCAGGCCCTCTAGGCACAGTGCTGTTTAAGCAGAGTAAAGACCTGGCTCACCTCCAGATTACCTGCCACTTTCCAGACAAGGGTAGGAGAGACTGGGGTTCTGTGTGTGTGGGAAAATAGTTGAGTAAAAAATTATATCTTCGTTTTCAATGCACTCTCTGAAATCCACAATGGAGACTTAAGTCGGATAAGATTCTCTGATTGTAATGCTCATCATGTGGTTTATCTAGGCCTATGGGCACGTTTGGTAATGTACCCTGCTTACAAGCACCAAGCTGGAAATGGCTCATGCAACTGCACATTCAATCACTGTCATTATTTCCCTTGAAATGAAAATGATGGAATAATGAAGTGTTTTAGTGAAAACCCAACTATTCTAGGATCTTTATTGTGTTAAGACGCACACACATTTATCATAAAGTCATCAATCATACTGAGCGAAGGTTGTTAATGACATGCAGAGACAATGGTGGAAGTGCTCCAGTAAGTCCAGGAGTGGCTGTTCCACAGCTCTGGCTGGGATAGTACTTTACTTGGGCCTGGCCTCCCCTGAGCTCTCTATAATGGTATGGTCTACAGACCTGGGCCTGGTTTCCTCTGAGCTCTCTATAATGGTATGGTCTACAGACCTGGGCCTGGCGTCCCCTGGGCTTTCTATAATGGTATTGTCTACAGACCTGGGCCTGGCGTCCCCTGGGCTTTCTATAATGGTATTTTTTATTTTACCTTTATTTAACTAGGCAAGTCAGTTAAGAACAAATTCTTATTTTCAATGACGGCCTAGGAACAGTAGGTTAACTTCCTGTTCAGGGGCAGAACGACAGATTTGTTCCTTGTCAGCTCGGGGGTTTGAACTTGCAACCTTACTAGTCCAACGCTCTAACCACTAGGCTACTCTGCCGCCCCCGTCTATAGACCTGGGCCTGGCATCCCCTGGGCTTTCTATAATGGGCTGGTCTACAGACCTGGGCCTGGGCTCTCTATAATGGTACGGTCTACAGACCTGAAGCTCAGGCCTCAAGCTGGGCCTGTCTGCATCCAGCAGTATATGGAGACAGCGGATGGACTCTTGATGTCTGCAGACAACAGTCTCTCAGTCAAGTCTCTCTTTTGCCTGGACTCTCTCTCGTTCACTCTCTCGCTCTCTTTCTCTGTCTCTTTCTGTCTCTTGTTGTCTCTCCCTGTGTGTGTTGTTTGAAGATGCACGCATGAGGACTGTGGTTGGCTTTCCTTCTGAACGCTGCTCTGGGACTAGCAGGGTTAGGAAAGGAAAGTGGTCCAAAAATCAGCCTGAAATCTTGATGTGTCGCGGGGCTTTTTTCCCCGCTCCCTAAATTTAGGCATGAGGGAAATGTCCCTCTCGTGGGATCCTGACCCTGTAGGAGCCATTTATATATCAGACAGAACTCAAACAATGACGTTTTGTGCGGATGGGGGAGTATTTTTAGTGCCGGGCCACTTCTAAAGCACAGGCAGTATTTCAGGGGCCACAGGCCCTAGTCCATTTATAGTGAAGAGGGCAGCGAAAATAAGCATTGCCTTCAATTTGTCTTTTTCCAGCCTTGCACCATTTCCTTTGCCCCTTGATCCCCCCATCCACCTCCCTCCGTTCACCAGCCCCTCTCACCACACCACCCCTCCATCTTTCCTTTGGCCCTGTATCCCTAATGACTCTTTCAGCTGAACGATGATAGATGTATATTTATTATCTAGGCCGATAAGCTTTGGGCGTGTTACTCCACAGAGTGTACCATATACGTCGTATACATTACACATCACAAGTCCATGGGGCCAGGCACATGCCAGTGACACGTCAGCCTCAGGCAGATACTGGTAGTGGTAAACCTACAAAACCTACACATACAGTACCAGTCAAAAGTTTGGACACACCTCGTCATTCAAGGGTTTTTCTTAATTTTTGTTCTACCTTTTAAAATAATATTGAAGACATCAAAACTATGAAATAACACATCATGTAGTACACAAAAAAGGGTTAAACAAATCCAAATATATTTGAGATTTGAGATTGTTCAAAAAGTCACCCTTTGCCTTGATGACAGCACACTCTTGGCATTCTCTCAACCAGCTTCACCTGGAATGCATTTCCAACCGTCTTGAAGGTGTTCCCACATAAGCTGAGCACTTGTTGTCTGCTTTTCATCCACTCTGCAGTCCAACTCATCCTAAACCATGTCAATTGGGTTGAGGATGGTCGGGTGATTGTGGAGGCAAGGTCATCTGATGCAGAACTCCATCACTCTCCTTCTTGGTCAAATAGCCCTTACACAGCCTGGAGGTGTGTTGGGCCATTGTACTGTTGAAAAACAAATGATAGTCCCAATCCAGATGGAATGTGTATCACTGCTGAATGCTGTGGTAGCCATGCTGGTTAAGTGTGCCTTGAATTCTAAATAAATCATGACCGTGTCACCAGCAAAACAGCCCCACACCATCACGCCTCCTCCTCCATGCTTCACGGTGGGAACCGTGAAGACACAACAGTTGGAAACAAAAATCGCAAATTTGGACTCATCAGGCCAAAGGACAGATTACACCGGTCTAATGTCCATTTCTCGTGTTTCTTGGCCCTCGTGTTTCTTGGCCCATCAAATCAAATTATATTTGTCACATGCGCCAAATACAACAGGTGTAGACCTTACAGTGAAATGCTTACTTACAAGCCCTTAACCAACAATGAAGTTTTAAGATTAAAAAAAATGTTTAAGTAAAAAATAGATAAAAATAAAGAAATAATTCAACAGCAGAAGTAAAATAACAATAGCGAGGCTATATACAGGGGTACTGGTACAGAGTCAATGTGCGGGTGCACCGGTTAGTCGAGGTAATTGAGGTAATATGTACATGTAGGTAGAGTTAAAATGACTATGCATAGATAATAAACAGCAGCGTAAAAGAGGGGTCTGGGTAGCTCTTTGATTAGCTGTTCATAAGTCTTATGGCTTGGGGGTAGAAGCTGTTAAGAAGCCTCTTGGACCTAGACTTGTTGCTCCGGTACCACTTGGTGTGCGGTAGCAGAGAGAAAAGTCTATGATTAGAATGGCTGGAGTCTGACAATTTTTATGGCCTTCCTCTGACACCGCATGATATAGAGGTCCTAGATGGCAGGAATCTTGGGCCCAGTGATGTACTGGGCCGAACGTACTACCCTCTGTAGTGCATTGCGGTCGGAGGCCGAGCGGTTGCCGTACCAGGCAGTGATGCAACCATGCTCTCGATGGTGCAGCTGTAGAACCTTTTGGGGATCTGAGGACCCATGCCAAATCTTTTCAGTCTCCTGAAAGGGAATAGGTTTTATCGTGCCCTCTTCACAACTGCCTTAGTGTGTTTGGACCATGGTTGTTGGTGATGTGGACACCAAAGAACTTGAAGCTCTCAACCTGCTCCACTGCAGCCCCATCAATGAGAATGGGGGTTTGCTCGGTCCTCCTTTTCCTGTAGTCCACAATCATCTCTTTTGTCTTGATCATGTTGAGGGAGAGGTTGTTGTCCTGGCACCACACAGCCAGGTCTCTGACCTCCTCCCTATAGGCTGTCTCATCGTTGTCTGTGATCAGGCCTACCACTGTTGTCTCATCGGTAAACTTGATGATGGTGTTGGAGTCATGCCTGGCCATGCAGTCATGAGTGAACAGGGAGTACAGGAGGGGACTGAGCACGCACCCCTGAGGGGCCCCCGTGTTGAGGATCAGTGAGGTGGATGTGTTGTTAACTACCCTTACAACCTGAAGGCGGCCCGTCAAGAAATCCAGTTGCAGAAGGAGGTGTTTAGTCCCAGGGTCCTTAGCTTAGGGATGAACTATGAGGGCACTATGGTGTGGAACGCTGAGCTGTAGTCAATGAATAGCATTCTTCATGGCTTCATGGCTACAGATGTGAGTGCTACGCGTCGGTAGTCATTTAGGTAGGTTACCTTAGTGTTCTTGGACACAGGGACTATGGAGTTAACTCTGGATCTTTCTTTCCTGTGGCGGTCCTCATGAGAGCCAATTTCATCATAGCGCTTGATGGGTTTTGCGACTGAACTTGAGGAAACTTTGAAAGTTCTTGAAATTTTCAGGATTGACTGACCTTCATGTCTTAAAGTAATGATGGACTGTCATTTCTCTTTGCTTATTTGAGATATTCTTGCCATAATATGGACTTTGTTTTTTACCAAATCTCTGCATTCGAAGTGACGACTTCATGAAGCTGGTTGAAAGAATGCCAAGAGTGTGCAAAGCTGTCATCACGGCAAAGGGTGGCTACTTTGAAGAATCTACATGATTCCATATGTGTTATTTCATACTTTTGTTATCTTCACTGTTATTCTACAATGTAGAAAATAGTAAAAATAAAGAAAGTCCCTTGAATGAGTAGGTGTGTCCAAACTTTTGACTGGTACTATATACACACATGCCTGTGTTTAGACACACACACACACACACACACACACACACACACACACACACACACACACACACACACACACACACACACACACACACACACGCACACACACTTTGGGGGGTGAAACTGCTCATTAGGTCAGGCCAGGACTCCTTCCATACATCACAATGTCTGTCTTCAACTTTAGCCTGGATTCTATTCACTGGTTGTTGTATTGTGACATTGTCCTTGAAACTGTCACCAAAATAAAACAACTCATCTCCACACATTCATCTAACCCTGTTAGGGAGAAACATGATGATGGTGGACTAAACCCAGCCCAGAGCTAGAGGCCATCCCTCACACACTCCAAGCTTAGAAACCTAGAAGAAACACAAAAAACAACATTGTTTAAATGTTTCCAACTGTGATGGAGTCAGGATCAAGTGGCTGCGCAGTCGTTTACTTTTCCAAATTAACTTCAAAGTTAGCTTCTCACAGTGCTGCAATGCGGCGGGCGGGGGGGGGGGGGGTTGGAGGTGGTAGCGGTGGGGGGGTCGGCGGGGGGGCTCAGGGCCACGCAGCTTAGTGAGATAAATCTATCACGCCGTGCATGAGGTCATCAATTCAACATTTCCTCCCATTCCGATATGCAGAGGAGGGCCTAACCAAACACTCTCACTCCCTCTGCAGCAGGGGCCCAGGGCTTAGACACCCCTCTCTCTGCCTTTACGCTGGGCCGTGTTTGGTCTTGTGCCATAATGCCTTGACACAGTGAGAGAAGCGCATTAAAACATGTATTTTTCAAGTAAAACAGTGGGCTATTGTGAGTCTCGGCATAGCAGGTAACGATAGGGTTGTTCTTTATCATTTCCTCAGCTAAAAGATGTATATGGTTCCGATGTGTTATGAGAGGATGATTCCTCCTAAGTCATACTGTCATTTTTCCATTGCATCCTCCCGTTTGTATTTGAGGTTTTATGAGTTGAGTATAACCCTGTGTCGGCTAAAACAACTCAAATACATCCATCTTTGGAGGAAAAATCAGGCTATTACCCAGGGATATGTTTGTTAATGGAAACAATTTCCCATATCTCAGAGCATACCTCAGACATTTCTGAAATGTAGCGTTTGGCAGCCGTTTGTTGACAACGAAAATGGGTGAAATTCTTTTTGGGAGAAATCAAAGAAAACACAACCCCTCCTCCAATTTAAACAACCATTCTCTGCCCCTGTCTCCACCCCTTTCCACTGACTCAATACCTTGGATTTTGCTAGCACTCAGAAACAGCCTGTTTGTGTTGACATAAGATCCACCGGCTCATTGTCTCCCGGGGCAGATGGTCTTGCCATCGTCAGGGATGGGAGTGGAGTGTAGAGGGTGATTCCCTGGATGCCTGGATTGGTGCCAGAACATGCAGTACTAATCAAAGCACCTGGGTTCTTTTTGACATAGCTCTGCTCATCACATTACATGATCTGATGCGGGGCCCAGGGGCGCAGCACAGTCCAATCAACACCTCCCCTTTGACCCCACGGTGACCTAGGAAGAGAACCATCCACCCCTGTCTGCCTAGAACCCTCTGCTCCCAAGTGACATCACAGGTTGGGAGACATCACAGGTCACGGATCAGAACATTCACATAAGACAAGATGAACATGTCACAGAGCATGGCCCAGAATGCTCTGTAATTATTTAAGACTGTCATACAAGAAGCTAGTATAGCCTGATCACTGAGGGTTGATGATATCAGCCAAGCTGCATGGCCCATCTGAGAACGATACCACTTGCTGGGGTCTGGGAAATATTATTTTGAGGCGAGAGCTCATGTCCCCTCCAAAGCAGGACCATACCGCCCCAAAGAGGAATATAATGTGGAACAGAAGGGCAGCGTTTCGCTCATTGTCCGGTGCATTAACCCCAATCAGCTTAGGGACGGCATCCTGGAGAGAAAAGGGGGAGAGAGGGAGAGACATGGGGAGAGAGAGAGAGAGAGAGAGAGAGATGAAGAGGAGAAAGAGATTGAAAGCAGTGGTGTAAAGTACTTAAGTAAAAGTACTTTAAAGTACTGTTAAGTTGTTTTTGGGGGTATCTGTACTTTACGTTATTATTTCTATTTTTTTTACAACTTTTACTTTAACTTCACTACATTCCTTAAGAAACATTTCTACTTTTCACTCCATACATTTTCCCTGACACCCAAAAGTACTTGTTACATTTTGAATGCTTAGCAGGACAGGAAAATTGTCAAATTCACACACGCAAGAAAACATCCATGGTCATCCCTACTGCCTCTGATCTGGCGCTCGCTAAACACACATGCTTTGTTTATAAATGATGTCTGAGTGTTGGAGTGTGCCCCTGGCTATCTGTAAATCAAAATAAACAAATAAATTGGGCCTTCTATTTTGCTTAATATAAGGAATTTGAAATTATTTATACTTTTACTTTTAATACTTAAGTATATTTTAGCAATTACATTTACTTTTGATACTTAAGTATCTTTAAAACAGAATACATTTAGACTTTTAATAAAGCAGAATTTACAAGGTGACTTTCACTTTTACTTGAGTCATTTTCTATGAAGGTATCTTTACTTTTACTCAAGTATGACAAGTTGGTACTTTTTCCACCACTGAGTGAAAGTCAAGGTGAAATAAAGAGAAAGAGGTCAAGGGAAGATTAAGAGTGGTAGGGAGACAGAGAGGGGGTTAAAGAGAGAAAGAGAGAGAGAAGACCAAGTAGCAGGGGAGAACACTCCCTGAATTCGCAGGCTACCCACATGAAAAAATACTATAGTGTATAGGATTCTCTGTAGTATTTTTTGCTGACTTTACTATAGTATAAATACTGTAGTAAAAAAAGAGTAGTATATACTATAGTAATTACTGTAGTGTTCTTGCGGACTGAAGGATACTGTAGTATTTACTGTAGTGTTTTTGCAGACTGTTGTATACTGTAGTATTTACTGTAGTGTTTTAGGGACACTCCTGTAGTATTTTCTAAAGTGTTTTTGTTTTATAATCTTTGAAGTGGAGGGCTTTTTCCTTGAGGAAATTTACTGGAGAAATACTAAAAGAGCAAATCTTCCACAACCTGTAGGCAGGCAGGTAGTACTGGGTTCTGAATGGAGAGTTCAGAGCTTCTGCTCTTTTCTGTAACCATATGGAACACAATATGTGGTCTGTAATTGGCATGTAGGTTTCTCACTTATGGCTGGCACAAATTGGGATATGGAGGAGGGGAATGTAAACGGTACATGCAAATTAAATACTGTGGTATTTACTATAGTTACACAAATGTTGTGGTTTTGCTGACATTTCTATAGTATGGATAATTTTTATGGATAATACTGTAGTATTTATTATAGTATTCTACAGTATACTACAAAATTCTATACTAAGTACTACACAAGATCGAGAGATACTCCAGTGTATAGTATAGTATTCTACAGTTTATTACAGAATGTAATAGTATGTACTGTAGTATTCTATAGTAAACTGTAGTATTTTTTTGTGTGTAGGGACGGCATCTTGGAGAGAAAGGAGGGAGATAGAGAGACATGGGGGAGAGAGAGAGAGAGAGACGGAGAGGACAGAGTAGCAGGGGGAAGACAGTCCTCCACATACTCTGAATTCTTGCCACTCTCTGATGATTTACTTCTGATTGGTCACTTTTTACGATATGTACTCTGATACTCCTGGGCCCAGAATTATAAATGCTTGAAGGAGTCATTTCTTCCCTCTATCCCTCTATTCTTCTTTCTGGTTTCCTGTCTGCCTCGTGACCTCTCTGTGGTCACCACATCTGAAACCTCTAACATGCTCCTGAAGCACACTGTACCAGGAGAATCCCCAGAGGGAGAGCAGGCTCTATTTGAGGGAGAAGGTAAAGCTTGTTAATGGCCCCATGCTTTAATGACACATGCATTTCACATTCAGAGTATTTTGTACGTGTGTGTGTGTGTGTGTGTGTGTGTGTGTGTGTGTGTGTGTGTGTGTGTGTGCGTGCGTGCGTGCGTGCGTGCGTGCGTGCGTGCGTGCGTGCGCGCGTGTGTATTATGACTGTGTGTGAAAGGAAAGGTAAGGCCGTTTTTGCACCACTTCAGAGTTTGTTATTGTTCCATGTAAAAATGTAAGATAGGGTTTAATGAAACATTCAACAGGTTAATGCATGTCCTCAGTCGTAAGTGGATAGCCTACATGTGGACCCTGTGTAATTCATTATGTTAAATACATTGCATGATGTCAATGAAATTAAACTGCATAAACATATCAGCCCTAAAGCTATTACGAGGCCCTAAAGGCATCCATCCACTAGACATGCTGTCTGCTTGTCCTTTCACCGTCTGGCCGTGTCCCCTACTGTCCGCTACTGTCACACTGCATGACAGGTAAGTAGCCCTAAAAAGTGAAAAACCCTGTCACTTCTCTGATGTAAATAAATGCCCTGAATAGTATAGAGCAGCATGCATATTTATGATATCACAGAAGCATTGGCCGTACGTCAGGCCGCTGGGCGTCTGTACTCCTAATAACGCCAGTCATCTCATGCCCTCCGAGACCCCCATGGCACTGAAGAGAATGAAGGAGTGTCACACAGAATGCCAGGCCTTGTCATTTCTGGCATAGTATTGCACTTTATGACTGGAGCCAGCAGAACGTCTGAGGATGTATCTGATAGGCTGAAACGTAAGCCTATTTGTTTTCCCTGAATAAACCTGAAGATCAATGCAGACATCTGAATGCTCGTCTTTCTTTTCTGGGATAGTCATCTTGTGAAGTGTCCTGGGATAAGTTGTTGTTTTCTGGACCAGCAGAACTTCATTTACCTCCAGAGGGGGAATTATTTCCCTAATCTTGTCAGTATACCAGGGTAGTAATTTTGTTCTGTTTGTATAAGATCTCTTGATGGGAATCTGACTGCATGTTCAGACAGACACACTGCGATGGTGAACTGTGAGGTATCAGTCATTCTAAACTGTCAGGGGGTTGACTTCTATAAACTCTGATGATTACTGAATGATGTGTCTGGGCATGCCTTTGACTGACAGTCTGGAAGCCCTGCCAAACCCTAATCCAACAGGAATGGTGTGGAGAGAGGCTTGAATAATCCTGTTAGCTCAACGATAACAGACCCTTTGTTGTTGTAGAGTCGTTCTTCTGCTCTTACACTCCTAATGTGGAGTTTGGCTGAGGTAAACTAGTGTTCAATGCTTTGTTAATGCTAAATGACCCACACAACCTAAGTCCCTCAGTTGAGCACCTTTTCCCTTTTTACTCTGGGCTGAAGTGCGTCTGAGTACGACTCAAACTCATATTCTATTGACCCTCACAACCTATGTGATATCCTCTTTGCTCCCTGGTGGGATGTACTAACCGCTATGCCACACCTTAGCCCACCTTTTCCTCTTAGTAGGGTGCCCTCTTAGTGTTCCGAGGGCAGGCCTGCCCGGAAGACACAGTTTGTTTCCAATATTGCGGTTCAGCCCTCATAAGGCCCCTGGTTTCCCCTGGCATGGCATTCAGGCTTCCTGTCCTACAGGTCATGAGAACTGACACCTACTGACACCTTATGTCCTCTAGAAAGCCTGGGAAAATTACACTGCACATGCTAACTGAATGGTCTTGCCTGATTTCCCAAAAGTCAGCAGAAAAATTGCACACACTAAAGAGAAGCATTAGATTCCATGCTGCTTGTCCTTGAATACTCAAGCTTATGTCGTTCACAGTCACATATCAAATTGAGCAATTTTGTGCAACTACTGTTTCGGTGCACATGGATACCTGATATTTGTCTCTTCCCCTTTTTTCCTTTAATCTATCTATCTATCAGTCTCTCAATCTATCTGTTTAAGCCTTGCCACATTAGACTGCGAAATCAAATACTTAAAGCCCTTTTACTGCAGTGCAGCAGTTCTCTCACAAACACACACTGCAGCCACAGCGTAAGTGGCATGGCACGAGAGAATAATGAAAGTCAAAGTGTTATGAAAAGCCTGTGCACCCTGACCCACGGCCTTCCTAAGTACCCTAACCCTACCTTGAACGTTTGGTGAAATTCAATTGACCCCTTCCCTGAGGTTAACTAATAACGGAGACATTTGTGAAAGATGCTTCCCGAAATTGTATGTATTGAAAAATGTGTTTCCTGGCTTCCTCATATTTCACATAACCTCTCTGGTCCACTTGTTAATGGTGGATTTAGCAGGAGAACGAGAAGAAAAAAACAGATAGGTTTTTGCCCAGTTTTTGCTCTTTGCACAGACAGAGACAGGCAGATAGACAGACCATGAAAACAGCCCCTGAAGAGCCTGAGGATCCACCTGCACTGCGCTGGTCTTAATGAGAAGAGAGTAAAAACAGACGGTCTCATGGTGAGGACAGGGCCTGCCAAGCAACATCCTCTGCAGCTGGAGATGGAGTTTGGACACGGCTCTCACTCAAGGTCTTCTCTGAGGAGGTGAGGGAGCAGAACTGTGAGACACACAGAGCATTTCCTATTTTTCCACAACACTGTACCTGTTATTACTCACTACAGTACCTTACCCTAAGCCAGTCCCTAAAGACTGTTACGTTAGCATCATTCTGACAAACCTGTCAGCCATGTTGGGTTGTTGTATGTACACCATGTCAGTAATAATGCTAAAATGGAACATATGACACGCTCCCCAAAGCATAACTTGGTATAAGTAAAAAATGAACAAAAAAAACACAGTATTGGTTCTTTCCAACACCACACCTTGGTAACACTGATAGTTATCTAGAACGATGTGACCTGATTGACAGCTCCTTTGGAATGTTCCATGAAACCGTTTCACAGTTCAGTGTCAAGGTTGTGGAGAATCACACAAATCCGACCTAATCGTAGCCGCTAGTAAGCCCTACCTGACAGTTAGGAACTCTGGAGGGGATGGATTGTTGACATGTTTTCCGAAACCGGCATGCCCGATACATTTATTTTCCTTGAAGCCTATTCACGGGAACAGGGAGTGCTGAAAGGATTTAGATTGTCTGGCTAAAATATTTAATGCACAGCAAATATTTATGACACTGTCCATTGAGCGGAAACAATACATCGGTTTTCCAGCATTCTCGGCTAATCAAGCGGAACAAAACAAATGAAGGAAAAAAATAGGTTGCATTTTTGGCGTGTGGTCGACCTGAAAAAAAGGTTGTCCTTATTTTACATTCCCAGAGTTTAGTGTTGGAACAACCTAGTTGGCCATTGTGTCATTGTACCATTTCATTCAAAACATTTCATCACCCTCTCTGCATGTACAGTATAGGGGTGATATCATCAGAACATTTATGTTTTTAATGTAACATAACAGTTGCATTACGGTTATGACCCGAACAAACTCCAAGTCTTTGCCCTGCAGTGTTCAAAAGGATTACTGGAAAAATACAATATCTTCTTTGTCAGCACTTAAGGTCTATATCATTCTGCCTCAGGATATCCCTTTCCTGATAGGAAGTATTGTCCATAATGTTTTCGAACTCTCACGCTGCTCATCACATTAACACCTTAAGCAGCAAGCCTTTACTCATTTAGTGGGATGGTTCAGAGCAATGTTCTTCTGTAGAATAAAAATCTCAAACATTTTTTCTAGACATCCCATTATGGAATCATATTCACACCATGTATCGCCAATAGTGCATGCAGAACGATAATGTATAGAAACCAAAAATAGTCTACCACAAAGACAGAAGTATTTCCAGGTTTTTGGGCATCCCAGGTTCCAGTATTTCCTCTTAAGAATCCTGTGGTTTCACATGAAGACAGAACCCCCTCTTTTCCATGTCAGGTGATTTCCTATGGTGGAAGCCTGTGAGAGGCATGTGATCCGTATGTTATGCGGCCTATGCCCCAAGGACACTGCTCCTGTATCATCTGACATTGAAGGCCCATCACACACATTTTGCGTGTGTGTGTGTGTGTGTGTGTGTGTGTGTGTGTGTGTGTGTGTGTGTGTGTGTGTGTGCGAGCGAGCGAGCGAGCGTGCATGTGTGCATGCATTCTACCCTTCCTCTTTGTCCCATCCACATGTCTGTCCTCCTCTTCCATCTGCCATTGCCTCCATTCCCCCCTCCATGTAAAATCAATAACAGGTCCATTTGCCGTAGAGTATCATGGCTTCATCCCAAACTCCGAAATGATAATGATGCTATGATAACCCATGGGTGAGACACATAAGGGAGATGATTTTTAGACTGATCAATATCACTGGTGTGTATTATGGGTTGGATCCTAACAGGATCTTTACTTCACTCAATCCACTTTCTCTGTAACGTGTTGAAGTTTTTAGCATCTTTGTACACTACCATCATTACAGAACAGGTTAGCCTTTGGCACAATTGTTATTTTAGCGCTGCCCAGCCTAAATTGATTCATGAATTTCAAACGGATATGATATGAACTGATTTGAATTTGAGATCAGCCTGGGCGGTCTGTCCCAGAGTGATATCACATGAGCCTCCATGACATCACTCCATTCCCGTCCTGGCTGGGCCAGAAGGAGTGCCCTAACCTTGGGGAGGTTTTAGCAGGGGGCTTTGGCGTTATGAGTTACTCTGGCAAAACCCACTTAAGCCCAGTCTTGTGCTTCCTAAACAAGGATATAACCCCCTCATTAATTATATATGAAAGGGGAGATCAATGAGGACTTGGGGGTTAGGGCCCCGTATGCCTTTAATGGCTACATGCTGCTGAACATTGCAGAGCTCTGTCGGCCTCTGGTTACTTAACACCTCAATGGAGAGTGGCTTGGGATAACTTGGTAGAGTTGGTTGGTTACTGTTAAGGTGTATATTGCCATTGCTAACACATAAGATGTATATACAATCAGAGTGCAACATTGACATTGGTGGTTGTGCCAATGACACTGCAGATGTTCCACATGCCTCGAAATCAGTGATTACAGTTTTAAGATTTAAAGGTAACAGCAGAATCACCCCTCACTTGACCCTAAAACACTCTATTCCAGCTCCCCCAGCTCCACGTGATAGCATGTCATAAAACCTCAAGATCAAAGTTTGGATTTGATTCCAGACAATGTGGTCCAAACATGACCCTCTACAAGCCCGTCCAACGACCATGGCAACCATTCAACACTTTATTTTTCTTATTAAATCGCTCTCCCAGAATTCCATGTTTTTATCCCCATAGATCTGGCCAGTGAATCACCATTAAAGGCCCCATCAAGCTGTCAGGGTGTGTGGAGTGCAGGTGCAGCTTGGGTCCGCTCTGCTCCACTGTAAACAAGCAGCTATCCCCTCGCACTGCAGCCAGCCCGGTGAATAATGGAAGCCCACTTTGTTTTATGTGGTTCTGCGGGACTTGAAGGGATTCATCCCGTGCAGCTTTTCGCCAAAGTTGATTCTTAACTCCAGGCAGGACCCAGGCTAATACTATAGCTAGTCCCGTCTGAGGATGGGAAGGGGCTGGGTAGGTGGCGTTTGGAAATGGATAGGATGAGGCAAGAGGGAGGGGAGGTAAGGGAGGGAGGGGGTTGTGCGGGATGGAAATGGAAAGCTTTCCCGACGTTCCCTCAGACAGTCATTATGGGATGGAAGCCTTTGTTTCTGGAAGAAGAGTCTAAATGGTGCATTTTATGCTCTGCTGAGCACTGACACGAAAGAGGCTAGACTGCCTCAGATTTGACAGATTTTTTGTTCATTCTTTTATCCTGTAATTTCTTCAGTAGTTAAAAGGGTGGTGGTTCTTTTGGAACAGTAAAATGTCTGACTTAACTAGTTGAGACACCAGCCAATTGCCCAGTGGTCCTTGTTCCCCAAGGTCAGAGAGAAAACGGAGGTACCCAAGAAAAACAATTGCAGACCATAGTGTAGTTGTCACACACTCCACTAGGCTTTTAACTGAGCTTTCCAAAAACACATCTGAAAGCTGGCTCGTCTTTCATACAGAAATAAATTGCTCTAAAGAAATACTCACATATAGATGTGGACCATGTACACTGAAGTAAGAGGTCAATTTTTCATCATTTGGGAAAATGGACTCGAGTTTTCTTTATTTTAATGATATTGGGTTTGAGTGACGTTCCCACTTGTTTCAATTATTGTACGTCTTCTCAGAATCACAGTAATGTATGGAATTTGGAACGCAACCTCGAAGACGATATAAACGTATTTGAGTGGTTCATTTGCACTTGAAGAAAATCTAAGTTAAGGGCTACACTTTACAATGCATGCACATAGAAAATATATATTTTCTTCAAATGCAAGAATAACAGGATACTGTGTGCCAACTAGCTAAATGATCAGAGAAAAGTCACCTTGATGAATCATGCTACAATCGGAAAATCTGAGCTAGCCACAACTCTGTGGGGTAGTTAGCAACTATGTGCCCTGTTTTGGGTGGTGTCTGGTTGTGACTAGGGGCAATTGGCTGCAGAGAAGGCAGGTGGGGCTCCACCTCCTCCAGTTCCTTTAACTAGGAAAGTCAGTTAAGAACAAATTCTTATTTTCAATGACATCATAGGAACAGCGGGTTAACTGCCTTGTTCAGGGGCAGAACGACAGCTTTTTACCTTGTCAGCTTGGGGATTTGATCTTGCAACCTTTCAGTTACAATTCCAACGCTCTAACCACTCGGCTACCTGCCGCCCCAAGTCTGCTGACAGTTTGTAAAACTGTAAAATATATTATCCGAGGGGAATGAAAACAGCACTCTGCAGGTCTGTCAGGGAAGATGGACAAGTTAAAACAGATGACACCAGCCGCAGCATGGCGGTTGCCCCATCTCTAGCTCTCCACTACCCGGCCTCACATTGCGTGCAGCTGCAAGCTGAGGATCCTGGGTCGCCACATCTGGCCATTCTCACCTGGAGGCTGACGGCAGAGCCTGAGGGACAGGTGAGACAATAGAAGACCTGTCAGACCTGACCAGACAAAGGCCTTACCTAGCCTCCGGCAGGTAAACACACTTGGAGAGAGAAAACCTTTCTGGTGATACTTAATCCATCATCATGGCCAAGAGCAGGGCCTTTCAGAATGACAGCTCACAAAGTATAGATGTCAATGTGACCAAATTCTGTATATGGTGCAGTTGCAACGCATCCAAGACACCATGGGAAAGAAATGTACTATTTTGAAATATGTCATATTTTGAAACATTTCAGAGGAACTGACTTCATAGAATAATGATTATGTTAGTGACTCAAACTTTGTCAAAGATGTCTCACCTTTCTGTACGTGTGCAAGGGTACCCAAGTCCTACTTTATTTCAACTCTAGGCTTTACTGTGCTTGACAGCGTAGAAACATCTTAAACACATTTCAAATAATCTTTGAACTGGATCAGCTCACTTCCAGCCAGAGCACTCACTGCCTGTTGAAAAAGAAAGTCCTACTGTACTACTGGGTTTCACAAATCATTGAGTTTACATAAACAATGAACGTGGTGAAAGGTGATGTTTCCAGTCCATCAAGCCCTGTGGATTCACCTCATCCTGGGGCGATGCTGCTTCACAGGCCTGGGCCGAGGCCCTGCGGGTTCTGTGTCTTTGGTGGA
Organism: Oncorhynchus mykiss; assembly: GCF_013265735.2. NCBI lineage: Eukaryota > Metazoa > Chordata > Actinopteri > Salmoniformes > Salmonidae > Oncorhynchus > Oncorhynchus mykiss. Next base: position 37,297,097 of record NC_048583.1, read on the forward strand.
GGAAAGGGGAGCGGCCTGGGGAGGAGATGAGGAAGACAGGGGGCAGCTCTGGGGTGACAGAGGGATGTAGTGTGGGGTCATGCTGGGGCTCTTCCTGGTCTGCAGCGGCAGCCCTCTGAGTTCCAGAGGCCAGGGCCTGATTACCGCGCTGGGACCCAGCCGCAGAGTGTTTGCATTAGGGGAGGGCCAAGATCATCCAGGAAGGTTCCGGCCCATTAGTACATTTGAAACGGCAAATGAAAGGAGGGTGGGAGCGGGGGAAGGAGGGGGGTGGGGTATTTTGAAAGAGGAGAATCTTGCTGAACGCTGCGGAACGGACAATGAATAAATATCCCAGTATCATTGTCGCCTCATTCCGTTTTTTCCCCTTCTCTCTTCTCTAAGATCTGCAGCCAATTTTACTGCAATTTACAATAAATTGTTTGTGAAATCCTTGTCGATCCTGCCACTGGGAATCCCAAAACTGAGAGGGCATGGAGGGTGTGCAGAATGGGGGGAGTTGCGGGCGGGCACAGTGTAAGAGTTTGGTTTGGTAGCGGGGGCAGGGGCGGGGGGGAGCAATGTATGGAGAATTAGGTTAGCTACGTCATCTGCATCCTGTTATAGAGACCTTATACTTTTTATACATCAAAGGATGAATCATGAAGACCAATAGGATCCTATTGTGCATTTACACTTGATATTAGCTCGGAGTGATCAAAGCAACTACATCCATATGATACTGTACGATATGACACTGACAGATGTTTGCACAAGGCTGGGATACAGCAGAGATGTTTTTGAGGTCTACAGGCCTGGATTCAATATAAACATAAATTGCCATGCAAATACATACTTTGTACTTCCCATAGATTTCCATTATACAAAATAGTGTACTTTGAAAAAGATCCACCTGCAAGAATTGGTTTGGGACATTACAGGTCAGCCATATTATATTTCAAGGTTAACTGCTAATCTACCCTTTTGTAAATAGGATTTTCCCCTGTTTGTTGCAGCACTGAAGGTGTTCATTACCAATAACCATATTAGGCTAAAGACAGTGTAGGAGAGAATAATCATTTTCAGGTCAGTTTCCAGACTAGTTAATATTTCATCTTGCATATAATGACTGCTATTGATTTCTCATCTCTTATTAATGCAGTCTGGTGCCAGAGCAAAATGCTAATTACACATTACATCCATCCCACTATATTTTTCATGTTAACTTCTTCATTTAGTCTAACGAGGTGAGAGCATGTCTCAATTCCAGAGTTTGTTAATTGAGGATGCAGTATTTCACATTTATCTCTGAACAGTCTTTTAAAATGTACCATCATTTTGTGAATCTAACTAAATAACTGGTTTTGTGGTGTTTGTTACCAACAGATACTGCCTGGGCTGTGATAGGGGGACTGCAAGAAACCAAACTTGACCCTCTCCATTGGATGACCCAGCAGTATACACACGAGTGACAGCTCAGTAAGTGTAAAATAAGATGTGACGTGTTGCTACGTGTTTCATCGCTGTAGTGTGGCAGCAGTGGAGTGCTGGTGGTAAGTACTGAGCAGGAAAGGAAAGACGCTGTGCTATCTGCTCTGAGACTTGGCAGACAGGATGGCAGGCCCTGCCAACACAGCTGTCCGGCTGGCCAGTCATTCAGCGAATGACGCTCCCAGCTCGCCCACGTCATGGCGCGGGCCAATCTATCACCATGGCAGCCGGGCACACCAGGACACAAAGGTGTAAACGAACCCTGGAAACCCAGGCTCTGGATCAGCGGTGTGCTGGAGAAGAAGTGTGAGGGCTTTACACATCACTGTCAGTGAGAGGATGAGATGTGTAAAATTACCCTTTATTTTAATTGCTCTGGCATTTCTTTGTCGATGCCTCGACTGAGTCAGGAATGTACACTTTGATGAAGTCTTACAGACCCATTTCATTGTTAAACTGTGATCTAAAGATTTAATCTAAAGTTGTGGCATTCAGATGAGGGCACTGTCCTTCAAGCTTGTATTTATGAGAAAACTTGCAATGAAAGGATTTTGTACACGAGAAGTAGGCAAAATCCCTAGTCCACCCTATTCTGACATGCCACATTTACTCACACTCTAAGACATTTGGGAAGAAAAAACAGCTAATCCATTGAAGTTTTGGACTGTGTAATTCAGTCAACTGTTAATAACTTGCAGGGCGCCAGGCTTGTGAAATCTCTTTTGTGAGGAAGACAGTGGAGAGACTTTATGAGCAGCCGTTTCTCTTGCGCCAGGTTTTTGTTTACACTTTCATTATACCTCTACTACATTATCTGATGCCTCCATCCCATTTTCAATCTCACAACTGGGTTTTAATCTCCTGACGCACTCAGCAGCCTGCTCGCCTCGTCGGCCTGTGCCACGGCGGGGGAATCGGAGAGGGGTTATATTACAGCACATGAATCAAGACAAAATGAAATGCACTCCAGACGCTTTCAGATGGTTTTAATTTATGGTAGAAGGCTGCGGATACAAAAAAATGCATTTAATGTAATCTGATCACTTGGTTCGATGCCGAATTTATGAGCAATCCGACTCTAGCTGGCTGAATGACTGGTTTTAAAAATAGACCCTGTGACCTGAAGTTGTTTAGATTATGTTTTGAGACCTATAAACCTATATTAAGATTACTAATAATCATAAGAAGAATAATCATAATATCATATCAATGCTATTAATAATACAAAATGAATGAAATAATAAAATATAACTAATTAATGAAGTATTACCTTTTGGTGCAGTATAAGGGTTAGTCATTAAAGACTAAATATACACGTGTTAATTAATTGCAATCTTGTCAAATTAAATGTGGAAGGAATAAGGAAGAGTATCTCTATTAGCGAAGACTTTAATAAATCCTACAGGGGACACTAATAAATAATCACTTCAACAAATGAGACAAACTATTATTGAGATTTCCTTTCATATGTCAATTTGTCTGTTGTTTCAAGAGGGATTGACTTTCTCAATGTCTCACTGTTGTGGTCCGTGTGCCATTGATGTCTCAATTGTAAATATCGTCTCTTTCTGTCTTTTCAGAGATGAAATCAATTTACGAGTGTTGGGTATCTGTTGTTAGACCCAATCCATTACGGTCAATCCAGCCCAGCCCAACAGGGCATTTGGTTAACACATTAAGGAGTCCACAGGCATTTACAGGGAAGGGGAGAAGAGCATCGAGTTGTAATGCTCCAAGCCACAGACACCAATGAAGGATTAGTCCAACTCATTACTTGATCCAAATCTCTCATGGCACCGAGAGAGTTGTGCACAACATTGTCATACAAATATTTTTCTTTAAAAACCATTTTTAATCTTATGCTCTGTTGAGCAGATTATGTATTGCCAACAGCCATGGGATTAGCATACGACCACACAGCATTTGTTCCAGCATGTTGTGAAGCTAGGACACAAGGATGCATTGCTGCAATTTCTTCAAGGCTCTTCTTCTTTTGCTGAATACTGGTATGGCCATTTCTTCCCTCAGTTTAACTTTGACCCCAGTCCGTGAATTGCATGTATGCAGTGTAAATATTATTGCATTTACAGTAAGTATATATAGATGTTAGTATTTTACATAGCTATGCTTACCTTGCTGTTTTCACATATTTATTAAGACAAAAGGCCAGAGTTCCATTATGTGTTTGGGTGGCTGCATACTGAAAGGCAGTGCCCTGTGTCTTACTGGAGGTTCTGGTTGATCCTAATCTAAACCTCTGGTCAGCCCCTCGAAGTGAGACTGCCTGTGTTTGTCCTTTCTGAAGAGGATTCCATGAACCCATGACATTCTCCTGGAGCAGCAGCAGCTTGTGAACGTCTGTGTGAGGGGAGCTTGCCCTCTCTTCTGCCCCTGAAATCAAGTGCAATATGAGCCCTGGACGGGATTCCTCTGCCGTAGCCCATCTGCCTGCTCTCCTGCTCCCCTCAATGGACGCATTCCTGCTCTCCTCTCCACAGACAGAGGCCAACAGCAGGTCCTTTAATTCTCTACCTTAATCTACTGTCATTTTCTCCTTACCTTCATGACCACTGGTTTTAAAGCAGTTGAAAGGTCATGGCAATCAGGTGGCAACCTAGCCATGCTTTTTACCCATCACTGATAATGCAGAGAACAGGGATATTGGGACACAGGCAGATGCTTTTAGACCTAGCTAAGAGAAGAGCAGAGAAAAAGCGCTAGAGACTTAGCAATAAATCCATTATTTTGTTGCCATTTTAGCAGCAGCATCCATCCATCTGTGAGTAATTGTCACAATAACCATTTAAAACTGGGATAACAAAACTCGTTAAAATGTGAACACAACCTCAAGAGTATGGTGGAATAGCGGCTATCAAACAGATTCAGGCACAACAGTGTTTTGGCATGTGCGTGATGAGTGTCCATGCACTCGTGTTCTTGTCTACAATTAACTGAGTTCATTCTACCCATGATTCCTGTCCCCACCTCTTTGTATCTGCGTTGGTCTGCTCCGTTTCATACCAAGTTCCTAGACGCAGTTTTGCAAAACTTTCTCAGTTGACACAATTCAGTTAAACAAAGAAGAGACATTTTTGTCTCTCTTTACTTTTTACACTGCGTGTGTTGAAATAGTTGCAAGGACTTTGGGTCGGTTGGTTCTTGCAAAGCAACAGAAAGCAAAAGAAAGGCTTTTTGGATATTGAAGAAATTATTCACGGCTCCAGTTCAGAGGAGTGCTCATGTGATGGGCTGTGACAAGTGTGCTGCTCTGAGCGAGTCCCTGCCAGCGGGTACGCCTTGGCTCTGCCTTCTCTGAGACACCATTAGTGCTCAGAACTACTGGGGAACCAACTGCTCCGCCTCGTCAGAGTCATCACACTCTGAGAGGAACTGAGGAACCGCTAACGTTTCTGAGATTTTCGAAGGAGCCAAGTTTGTTTTTGAAGACTCGCCGAAGTACTTTGCAGTAGATGATCTGAAATCTGAAGCTTGGTTTTGACTAGATCATGTCTAGGGCTTCGAAATAAGCTCCCATTTGTAGTTGAGGGGTAAAATAAACACTTTTCATGTTAGTTGTGTTGCTGCAGGATTCCATTAGGTGGTGACCAGTCTATGTCCTGTTTTCTGATTGGCTAGGAATTGCATGAATCTGGCTGGAGACAAAAACCCAGAGAAAGGCATTTATTTCAATAGGGAGGGAGGATGTCAATGCTTTTAAACTTTGAGCATAAAGAGGGTTCAATTGCATGCAAATAAGCATATGAATTTTAAAGACCCATCGCTTTCATTACAATAATTGAAATCATGATGACAGTGATTTGTCAAAGCTTCATCAATCTACAAAAAAATATACACAATAATAAACTGGGTTGCTTCTATAGTACATGGTTGATACAGAAAGTCTTAAGAAAAAGGATTGTAAAAAGGGCTTGATAGTTGTTGTGAGGTTATTGACTGTAATGGCTTCATCCTTGGTTGTGTGGTCCAGACAGATGAATGAGTGCTGTTTATGTATTCAGAGAGGATGACAGGGAGCTCCTTCCTTGTTTTAGGTCAAACATGAGGACAATGACATTTTGCTCCTTTACCCCCACATCAGAGGAGATTTTGGGACAGGCATACCCGGGCTACCCTTAATGACCCTGCACTTTGCTCTCATGCATGTATTGAGATCCACGTTCCTTTGTACCTTTTGCCTATTATCTATCCCCGACTAGGCCTCAAGCTATCCAGATGAGCCTGGGTGTTGTAGTTGTGTGCAGCCCCAGACCGAGGCACTCTGATGGGGGAGAGGCTTCAAACGAAGCATGTAAATTATTGAGCAAAGCTTGCTTGGAGGGTTGTGTAAATTACCACAGTTACATATGCACAGACTCTCCAACTCCTTCAGCCTGGAGCAGGGTCTGTACCAAAAGCAAAAGCAATGGTGACATCAATCAGACATTCGCTGTGAGTGAACATGTTTATGTCTGGACAACAATGTTTACGTCTGGACAACAGACTCCTCACATCCATAAGACTGGGATTTCTTCTTTCTTTTTCAACCCTCTGCACTTTTATGAGAAAACCCTCAACACAATCACAATGGGGTTTAAATAGCATCCAGTAAATCATTTCCCAATTCACAAGTCTCACCTTCACTCACCAGTTCTGGCCTCACTTTTTACACTGTGAGAGTGAGAGCTGTTGGTGTCCCTCGACAGGTGATTATTGATCCCTTTTAACGTGCTGTTGTAGTCTGCCCCGCGGCATTCTGGGTAGGCCATGGTGTGTGGTGCAACCACTATTCTGGGGATAGTGGGAGGCAGTTTACTAGCTGACCACTCACACGTTACTCCAATGTAGGGTTTCAACTCTGACAGCATTTGAAAATGGGAAGGCACAGTCAGGGTCAAAAACAGGACTACGAGCCAGCTGTGGAGTGGGCCTGCCTGCTCCTGTCTACAATGGATTGGCCTTTCAATAACCTTAGCCCTGATATTATACCCCTGTAACACAAGGGTTTGGACTATTTTCTGTCAAAAAAAATATTTTGTGTCTAATGGATGTACATTTTTTAATGTAAGCATCCTTCCTTGACGGATGAAATGTTTTACACACACTGTTTGAGACACACTACCTTGTTATTGTTGGGGTATTTCAACCAGAGTGGATGGCAATTATCCAAGATGACAGATACCCGTATTTACGGTCTCTTGTAGCTGCAATATGCTTTGCGTCATGGCTTACCGAGACCAGCAGGCCTAACAGGGCCAATTGTGCCATCATGCTGATAGGACCGGTGACAAACAAATGCCCATCAAATCGTCTGGGGATCAGACTCAGGCTGGGATAATAGACCATTCCATTCCTCCATCCTCCCCTCCATTCCTCCACCCTCCCCTACGTTCCTTCCCCCTTTCCCTCCATTTCAGTTCAAACCCTCACATCAGAGGCCTCCAATAAGATACTCTGTTTTAATGACCCCCCTTCCCCCCAACCTACACATACAACCTTTCTCTATATATAGTCCATCACTTTCCAGCCAGCAGTTTCATCAAAGAGGATCCAGTATCACATTGTTCTTAAAAAAAAAAGTGATTTGTATTTCGATAAATCTGGTTAAGATTTACAAGCAATTATTATCCTAATAAACATGCTGTTATACAAAATATAAGTAGTCAAAGAAATACTACCAAATCTCTTTAAAGAACAACAACAAAACCCAAACATTGGTGAAATAAATACATAAATGTGACAGTGATAATGCTGTGTTTTGTAGAATATTTTGCATTTGTATATAGCCCATTGTCTATCTAGATTGGATGATCAACAGAGGTGGGGATGGTTCTTCTCTACTCCTCTGTTGTCCAAGCAGAAACTGGTGATCCAACCGGTGAACCTGCAGACCTTGAAATGTAGATCTGAAAGGTGCTAAGGACTGATGACAGCTGTCATACCTCTCGTTGCCATAAAGAAGTGAAACCTAAGAAGGACGGAAGGAGAAAAAATAAGAAGCGGCAACTTGAATACTTTTGTGCTGAAGACACCAGGATTTTTTTTTGGGGGGGGGGGGGGGGGGGGGGGGGTGTAGTGAAGAATTCTGCTACTCAACATAAAAAGTGACGGATGAAGAAATAAATAAGGCTGGTGATTGACCACTTGAAACGCTCCTCCTGGGCTGCAGGGTATACTGCCTCCTTTGTTTAGATGCTAATATGCTGCTGTGATAGCAACACCCAATGTCAGGGTCCTCCAGAGCCTTTGATACAGATTATCTCTCCCTGCATCTTTTTCCTTGGCTGGCAAAACAAGGCAGAATCCCTCAGAGAGTCAACGAGGCCCTTTTGTTGCATGCTGACCTGCAGGCACTGAGCTGAGGGCCATTAACAGAAGAATATGGCTGATATGTACCATCACTGGGGCATGTTTTTGTGTTTTGTGCACAATAAATGATGATGCTGCTATAATCTGCCCTAACCACACAGACGCCATAGAAGGCCTCTTAAAGGGACGGTAGCATGCCCTTTAGATATGCCTGTATGCAGAAAATAAAGAAATATGGTGCCACTTCATATGAATGCACCATTTCTCGTCTACTGAGGGGAAAACTATTAAAGTCTTACTATATAATTTATGCAACATTTTACCCTACATGTAGATCTACCAAACAAACTTCTCATTGGTGCCACTCCTTTATGTTCCTTATGAAAACCTAGGTAGGTGTGAATAGTCTACAGTCCTGCCAGCCGTTCCTTTTCTCCTCATTCTTCTAGGTGGGCTGGGCAGGCCCCTCAGGGCCCCTGAGTAGATGAGAGTATGTGACTTCACAGGGTCAGGGTAAAGGGTTTGTGGTCCAGGTTATCGGGGTGCATAAGAGAACTTCAGGGAGACTCCAGGCAGGAAATGGACAGGAGGGGATGAAAATGAGTGATGAGGAGGGGGAGGTCAAGAGACAAAAACTTCTCGGGTTTCATTTTAATAGCTTAGGGTGATTTTCCTCCCTTTGCGCTAAACACTGGCCCGACCATTAGGGCCTCTCTGTAGAATGTGTAAACCTCCTGCTATTAAAACCACAATTTGCACTGTCAGCTCCTATAAGCCAAATCTATGGTCTCCCCACCACCCCCCTCCTTCAATTTGTGACCTTTTTTCTTATTTTGTAGCAACTTTCAGGCCACAATAACCATCATCAGTTAGTGACGGCAGCTCCATTACACTTCCCCTGCTCTGCTCTCCGCAGCCCAAGTCCTGCATTAAGCTAATATTATATATTCCCAGAGTGGCTTGGCCCCTCGCAACACTCCATCAATTATTCATCTCCCATGCAGCTCACAGCTAATGTTTGCTTTGAATTATTTAAACACATCTTCATTTATCAATAAACATACATGTTAAACAAAGAATGCTGATGAGGAGCATGAATTATACTGTTAAAAGTTTATGTGATTATTTGGAAAGCGTTGCTTTGATTCATCGATGTGATATTTGCCGGTAATGTTTAAGAAGGAAGGATGAAAGACGACACAGAGGAGAGTGCAGGAGTGAGGAGCATCGTTTGGCTCGGTCTCTGGCCATTCCTTGTGTTTATGGTCAATACTGTCCGTCGGCACTTTAACAGTCGATGATGAGGACATACATTTCTCCGCCAAATATTAAAATCAACCATAGTTTTCAGCTTTCCTGTGTAAGTGAATTGATTACTACCATAACTTCTAGATAAATAAATTACAATCCTCTCCCAGACAAGCACTGAAGCAGTGTTGTTGAAAGCCCCAACATATCAGTCCAGTCCCCTAGGGTGCCATTACTGGTCAATCCACCCGCAGTGAGAGAGAGCAAAATGAACTGTTGCCTCTGAGATGTCCAACCTGTTAAAAGGAGAAATGAACAGAAATGAACAGACCACTCCATTGGGCCCTGTACTGAAAGACCCTACTGAAAAAATACATAGTCCAGCACAGGCTGGTGACCAGCCTTCGATGTGTTTTTGCTGGTGACCAGCCTTCGATGTGTTTTTGCTGGTGACCAGCCTTCGATGTGTTTTCGCTGGTGACCAGCCTTCGATGTGTTTTCGCTGGTGACCAGCCTTCGATGTGTTTTCGCTGGTGACCAGCCTTCGATGTGTTTTCGCTGGTGACCAGCCTTCGATGTGTTTTCGCTGGTGACCAGCCTTCGATGTGTTTTCGCTGGTGACCGGCCTTCGATGTGTTTTGCTGGTGACCGCTGGCACAGTCAGGGTCAAAAACAGGACTACGAGCCAGCTGTGGAGTGGGCCTGCCTGCTCCTGTCTACAATGGATTGGCCTTTCAATAACCTTAGCCCTGATATTATAACCCTGTAACACAAGGGTTTGGACTATTTTCTGTCAAAAAAAATATTTTGTGTCTAATGGATGTACATTTTTTAATGTAAGCATCCTTCCTTGACGGATGAAATGTTTTACACACACTGTTTGAGACACACTACCTTGTTATTGTTGGGGTATTTCAACCAGAGTGGATGGCAATTATCCAAGATGACAGATACCCGTATTTACGGTCTCTTGTAGCTGCAATATGCTTTGCGTCATGGCTTACCGAGACCAGCAGGCCTAACAGGGCCAATTGTGCCATCATGCTGATAGGACCGGTGACAAACAAATGCCCATCAAATCGTCTGGGGATCAGACTCAGGCTGGGATAATAGACCATTCCATTCCTCCATCCTCCCCTCCATTCCTCCACCCTCCCCTACGTTCCTTCCCCCTTTCCCTCCATTTCAGTTCAAACCCTCACATCAGAGGCCTCCAATAAGATACTCTGTTTTAATGACTGTTTTAATGAAAAGTGAAAATGCTGCCCCCTATCCCAAAAAGGTTAAAATAGTTTGCTGATTCGATAAATAACAGTCATTGGATTAATGAAAGTAAAGTCACGACAACCTACACATACAACCTTTCTCTATATATAGTCCATCACTTTCCAGCCAGCAGTTTCATCAAAGAGAATCCAGTATCACCAGCCTTCGATGTGTTTTCGCTGGTGACCAGCCTTCGATGTGTTTTCGCTGGTGACCGGCCTTCGATGTGTTTTCGCTGGTGACCGGCCTTCGATGTGGTTTAATGGTGACCGGCCTTCAATGTCTTTTCGCTGGTGACCAGCCTTCGATGTGTTTTCGCTGGTGACCAGCCTTCGATGTGTTTTCGCTGGTGACCGGCCTTCTATGTGTTTTGCTGGTGACCAGCCTTCAATGTCTTTTCGCTGGTGACCAGCCTTCGACGTGTTTTTGTTGGTGACCAGCCTTCGATGTGTTTTCGTTGGTGACCATCCTTCGACGTGTTTTTCGCTGGTGACCAGCCTTCGATGTGTTTTTGTGGGTGACCAGCCTTCGATATGTTTTCGCTGGTGACCAGCCTTCGACGTGTTTTCGTGGGTGACCATTCTGGACCAGCTTACCCACACACATAAAAACGTTATTGAGGGGTTCTTAGTGAGGGGTGAGAATGATGTCTAACATACATTTCTTTGCATATCAGGAAGGGTTCTTTACTGCTGTGATGGTTGTGAAGAAAATCCTGTTCTTTCCCTCTCCACCATATGTTTCTTTAATGCCATGAAATACTCTATTAAAAAGTTCCTGTCATTTTATGGTACACGACAGGCTACTGGTTGCAGTGAAAGTAAGGTAAACAACAACAAGTTACTGAATTTCTACAGATGAATTAAGGTGGTACTGCTGTAAAAGGACAGTATGCTATTGAATGCTGGTTACTTGAGACTATACCTCACTTGGGATTTGCACTTACAACCTATTGGTTGGTAATGGCCTGAATTTCCTGCTACACCACCAGGTCTGTGAGCATGCCAGAGATTGGGAACAGACTTAATAGCAAAAATACAGTTTTGCACTTTGCTAAAAAAAAAATATGCCAAAATCAAGTCAATCATTTTTGGATTATCAACACCAATGTAAAAATAGCAGTGCTCAGGGACCCTTGATGTAAACACTGAAGTAAACATCTGCCCTTTCCATTACATGGACTGACCAGGTGAATCAAGGTGAAGGCTATAATCCCTTAATGATGTCACTTGTTAAATCCACTTCAAATCAATGTAGACGAAGGGGAGGAGACAGGTTAAAGAAGGATTTTTAAGCCTTGAGACAATTGAGACATGGATTGTGTATGTGTTCCATTCAGAGGGTGAATGGGCAAAACAAAATATTTAAGTGCCTTTGAACAAGGTATGGTAGTAGGTGCCAGGTGCAACAGTTTGTGTCAAGAACTGCAAAGGTGCTGGGTTTTTCACGCTTAAAAGTTTAATGTATGTATCAAGAATGATCCACCACCCAAAGGACATCCAGACAACTTGACACAACTGTCGGAGGCATTGCAGTCAACTTGGGCCAGCATCTCTGTGGAATGCTTTCAACACCTTGTAGAGTCCATGCCCTGACGTATTGAGGCTGATCTGAGGGCAAAAGGAGAAGGGGGAGGTGCAACTCAATATTAAGAAGGTGTTCCTAATGTTTGGTATACTCACTGTATATCAGCACATTCTCAAAATTAGGATACAGTGTTGTCCCTGGGGAACAAAAAGGTCTAAGGAACACATAAAGTACCTTCAGAGGTACACATAGGAACACACATGGTTCCTTTTAGGGTACAAGTGCAGAAAATCGACCAAATATTTTTTAATACAAGGTACAATCCTCACTGCGCTTTGAAATGTAGGTGGGGGCAATGTACCGGTGGGGTTAATTAGCATATTTGGGGATGTGATCTAATATATACAGTACCAGGGAAAAGTTTGGACACACCTACTCATTGAAGGGTTTTTCTTTATTTTTACTATTTTCTACATTGTAGAATAATAGTGAAATTCCTATATATATTATTATATATATATATATGATGGGATGTCTAGACATTATGGACAGTATATGGATAGAATATGTAGTATATCTGTAGAATACATAGGATATAATAGCGTATGTACAGCAATAGCTAAATAGGATGGCCTTGACTGGAATACAATATACACATATGAAGTGGGTAAAACAGTATATAAACATTATTAAAGTGGCCAGTGTCCCATGACTATGTACAAAGGGCTGAAGCCTCTTAAGTGCAGGGTTGAGTTCCGGGTGGTAGCCGGCTAGTGACAGTGACTGAAGGTCATGGCAGGGTACTGGGCGGAGGCCGACTAGTGTTTACTATTTAACATAAAGGTGGCCTTGAGATAGAAGCTGTTTTTCAGTCTCTCGGTCCCAGCTTTGATGCACCTGTACTGACCTCGCCTTCTGGATGGTAGCGGGGTGAACAGACCGTGGCTTGGGTGGCTGAGGTCCTTGATGATCTTCTTGGCTTCCTTGTGACACCGGAGTCTGTAGATGTCCAGGCAGTGTGCCCCCGTTGATGTGTTGGGCCGACCTCACCACCCTCTGGAGAGCCTTGTAGTTTGCGGACTTTGCAGTTGACGTACCAGGCATAAATACAGCCCAGCAGGATGCTCTCAATGGTGCATCTGTAGAAGTTTGTGAGGGTTTTAGGGGCCAAGCCGGATTTCTTCAGCCTTCTGAGATTGAAGAGGTGCTGTTGCGGGTGAACCATTTCCGATTTTCAGTGATGTGTATTCCAAGAAACTTTAAGCTTTTCACCTTCTCCACTGCGGCTCCGTCAAATGTGGATGAGGGCGTGCTCCCTCAGCTGTCTACTGAAGTCCACGATCAACTCTTTCATTTGTTGACGTTGAGGGAGAGGTTATTTTCCTGGCACCAGTCCGCCAGGGCACTCACCACCTCCATTTAGGCTGTCTTGTCGTTGTTGGTAATCAGGCCAACCAGTGTTGTGTTGTCAGAAAAATCGATGATTGAGCTGGAGAAGTGTGTGGCCACGCAGTCATGGGTAAACAGGGAGTACAAGAGGGGGCTGAGCATGCACTCTTTTTGGGCTAAAGTGTTGAGGGTCAGCAGAATGGAGGTGTTGTTGCCTACCTTCACCACCTGGGGATGAAGTCCAGGACCCAGTTGGACAGGGCAGGGTTCAGACCCAGGGCCCCAATCGTAATCATGAGCTTGGAGGGTACTATGGTGTTGAAGGCTGAGCTGTCCTCAATGAACAGCATTCTTACATAGGTATTACTCTTGTCCAGATGGGATAGGCTAGTGTGCAGTGCGATGCCGATTGCATCATCCGTGGATCTATTGGGGTGGTATGCAAATTGCAGTGGGTCTAGGGTGTCGTGTAAGATGGAGGTGATATGACCCTTAACTAGCCTCTCAAAGCACTTCATTATGACAGAAGTGAGTGCTATGGGGCGATAATCATTTAGTTCAGTTACCTTTGCTTTCTTGGGTACAGGAACAATGGTGGACATCTTGAAGCAAGTGGGGACAACAGACTGGGATAGGGAGAGATATGTCCGTAAACACTCCATTCAGCTGGTATGCGCATGCTCTGAGGATACGCCTAGGGATGCAATCTGGGCCGGCAGCCTTGAAGGTTTAACACGCTTAAAATGTCTTAGTCAAGTTGGCCATGGATAACGTGAGCTCACCATCCTCTTGAGCGGCGGTGGCCCACGTCGGCGGCATTGTGTTTTCCTCGAAGCGGGCGAAGAAGATGTTTATCTTGTCCAGGAGCAAGACGTCTGTGTCTGTGACATGGCTGGTTTTCCCTTTATAATCCGTGATTGTCTGGAGTCCCTGCCACATACTGTATGTCTGTTTGATTGCCTTTTAGGAGGGCATAACTGTTTTGTTTGTATTCTAACATTTTCCCATTCATCTTGTCGTGGTTAAATGCAGTAGTTCATGCCTACAGTTTTGCGCAAATGCTGCCATCTATCCATGATTTTTGTTTTGGATAGGTTTTAATCATCAGAGTGGGAACAACATCCCCTTTCCACTTACTCACCGTGTCAGTGTATACGTCAATGTTATTTTCAGAGGCAACCCGGAACATATTCCAGTCCACGGGATCAAAGCAATCTTGAAGCATAGATTCCAATTGGTCAGACCAGTGTTGAACAGTCCTTACCACAGGTACTTCCTGTTTGAGTTTCTGCCTATAGGAAGGGAGGAGCAGAATGGAGGCATGATCTGATTTGCCGAAGGGAGGGCGAGTATGGCATTGTAAACCATCGTGGAAGGGAGAGTAGCAATGGTCGGAGCAATGAGAGTAGCAATGGTCGGAGTTTTTGATGCGTGAGTAGCGCAGACAATGTGTTGATAAAACTTCGAAAGCATTTTCCTCAGATTTGCTTCGTTAAAGAGCTACAATAAATGCAGCCTAAGGATATGCGGTTTCCAATTGGAACAAAGTCCAGTGTAGTTCCTTGAGTGCCGTCGTGGATACCGGCTTGAGGGTGAATATACACTGCTGTGACGATGACGAAGATAATTCTCTCTGGAGGTAATGTGGTCAGAATTGGATTGTGAGGTATTCAAACAAAAGGACTTGAGTTCTTGTGCGTTGCCAAAATCACACCATGAGCAGTTAATCATGAAACATACACCTCCGCCTTTCGTTCTCCTGGAGAGTTCCTCATTCCTGTATGCACGATGTACTGAGAACTCAGCTGACAGTATGGACTGGAACAGTGTAGTGGAAGAATGAGAGAAGGTGATAATCGCAACTAGTGACTGGCTAGTGTGAGAGCACAGCGTGATGATTCAATCACGATTTATGACATCATTTGGATGGCAAACCATCTGTGGGCTATCACAGGGGTAGAAAACACCTTACCTGTGTCAATTTCGATTAAGAGACGTTCTCACGGATGTCCTGGGGTCACTGACGCCATGAGAGATGTGACGACTGATTAAACTTTAATTTACTAAATTAATGTTACTGTGTGAATTAAATGGTCATGTTTGGATTGTTTCAAGACTTCATAAAGAGCTATGGCATTTCATTGTATGGATGCTATGGATGCTACGGATGTATTGTTACAGAGAAACTGTGTTATTCTGTTCGTCAGACAGATGTTAGTTCAAAGAGGAGCGACACCGGGGTGTGCTCTTATCATACAGAGTTGAGGTGTGATGATTAGACTAGAGAATGTGTGTGAAGTCATATGCATTTTGTTTTAATGTTTTGGGCCATGCAAAGTGATTGTAATTAGACTATAGGAGATACTGGGAGTTGGAGCTCTCGGAATAATAAAATCTGGGTTTAAACTTTGATCAGAGAGTCAATGGTAAACCAATCTCCTGATGTACGTCTGTCTGTATGTCATAGTGGTGAATTTTCTTTGCTGTTAAGACTTAGGATATTTTGTATTCTTTATATCGTGAAGATTTCTGGTATATACCATTTGGTTATTGTATTCCTATTGCGTAACTGTAATAAATCTGATTACTTTTAAAATGAATACGAACAGCAGTCCTCACATTTCTGAGTAATATTCCTTGAATTATTATGTGGTAAACATTTTTCACAATACACTTGGCACATATGCTCGGCCTCTAACTGTTTATCTCTGAGCTAAGGTTAGCTCAATCATTTAATTCTAAGACATATATTGCAAGATTGTTCCTAGCTTCTTAATAATTGCATAATGGTAAACCTTGAGAGGTGCATCTTATACAGTTGAAGTTGGAAGTTTACATACATTTAGGTTGGAGTCATTAAAACTCGTTTTTCAACCACTCCACAAATGTCTTGTTAACAAATTATAGTTTTGGCAAGTCAGTTTGGACATGTACTTTGTGCATGACACAAGTCATTTTTCCAACAATTGTTTACAGACAGATTATTTCACTTATAATTCACTTTATCACAATTCTAGTTGGTCAGAAGTTTACATGTGCCTTTAAAAAGCTTGGAAAATTCCAGAAAATTATGTCATGACTTTAGAAGCTTCTGATTTGAGTCAATTAGAGGTGTACCTGTGGATGTATTTCAAGGCCTACCTTCAAACTCAGTGCCTCTTTGCTTGACATCATGGGAAAATCAAAAGAAATCAGCCAAGACCTCAGAATTTTTTTTTTAGACCTCCACAAGTCTGGTTCATCCTTGGGAGCAATTTCCAAACGCCTGAAGGTACCACGTTCATCTGTACAAACAATAGTACGCAACTATAAACACAATGATATCACGCAGCCGTCATACCGCTCAGGAAGGTGTGTTTACGGACATATTCAATCAATCCCTATACCAGTCTGCTGTTCCCACATGCTTCAAGAGGGCCACCATTGTTCCTGTTCCCAAGAAAGCTAAGGTAACTGAGCTAAACGACTACCGCCCCGTAGCACTCACTTCCGTCATCATGAAGTGCTTTGAGAGACTAGTCAAGGACCATATCACCTCCACCCTACCTGACACCCTAGACCCACTCCAATTTGCTTACCGCCCAAATAGGTCCACAGACGATGCAATCTCAACCACACTGCACACTGCCCTAACCCATCTGGACAAGAGGAATACCTACGTGAGAATGCTGTTCATTGACTACAGCTCGGCATTCAACACCATAGTACCCTCCAAGCTCGTCATCAAGCTCGAGACCCTGGGTCTCGACCCCGCCCTGTGCAACTGGGTACTGGACTTCCTGACGGGCCGCCCCCAGGTGGTGAGGGTAGGCAACAACATCTCCTCCCCGCTGATCCTCAACACTGGGGCCCCACAAGGGTGCGTTCTGAGCCCTCTCCTGTACTCCCTGTTCACCCACGACTGCGTGGCCACGCACGCCTCCAACTCAATCATCAAGTTTGCGGACGACACAACAGTGGTAGGCTTGATTACCAACAACGACGAGACGGCCTACAGGGAGGAGGTGAGGGCCCTCGGAGTGTGGTGTCAGGAAAATAACCTCACACTCAACGTCAACAAAACTAAGGAGATGATTGTGGACTTCAGGAAACAGTAGAGGGAACACCCCCCTATCCACATCGATGGAACAGTAGTGGAGAGGGTAGCAAGTTTTAAGTTCCTCGGCATACACATCACAGACAAACTGAATTGGTCCACTCACACAGACAGCATTGTGAAGAAGGCGCAGCAGCGCCTCTTCAACCTCAGGAGGCTGAAGAAATTTGGCTTGTCACCAAAAGCACTCACAAACTTCTACAGATGCACAATCGAGAGCATCCTGGCGGGCTGTATCACCGCCTGGTACGGCAACTGCTCCGCCCTCAACCGTAAGGCTCTCCAGAGGGTGGTGAGGTCTGCACAACGCATCACCGGGGTCAAACTACCTGCCCTCCAGGACACCTACACCACCCGATGTCACAGGAAGGCCATAAAGATCATCAAGGACATCAACCACCCGAGCCACTGCCTGTTCACCCCGCTATCATCCAGAAGGCGAGGTCAGTACAGGTGCATCAAAGCTGGGACCGAGAGACTGAAAAACAGCTTCTATCTCAAGGCCATCAGACTGTTAAACAGCCACCACTAACATTGAGTGGCTGCTGCCAACACACTGACACTGACTCAACTCCAGCCACTTTAATAATGGGAATTGATGGGAAATGATGTAAATATATCACTAGCCACTTTAAACAATGCTACCTTATATAATGTTACTTACCCTACATTATTCATCTCATATGCATACGTATATACTGTACTCTATATCATCGACTGTATCCTTATGTAATACATGTATCACTAGCCACTTTAAACTATGCCACTTTGTTTACATACTCATCTCATTTGTACATACTGTACTCGATACCATCTACTGTATCTTGCCTATGCTGCTCTGTACCATCACTCATCATATATCCTTATGTACATATTCTTTATCCCCTTACACTGTGTACAAGACAGTAGTTTTGGAATTGTTAGTTAGATTACTTGTTGGTTATTACTGCATTGTTGGAACTAGAAGCACAAGCATTTCGCTACACTCGCATTAACATCTGCTAACCATGTGTATGTGACAAATAAAATTTGATTTGATTTGATTTGATTTGAAGGAGATGCGTTCTGTCTCCTAGAGATGAACGTACTTTGGTGAGAAAAGTGCAAATCATTCCCAGAACATCAGCAAAGGACCTTGTGAAGATGCTGGAGGAAACAGGTACAAAAGTATCTATATCCACAGTAAAACAAGTCCTATATCAACATAACCTGAAAGGCCGCTCAGCAAGGAAGAAGACACTGTTCCAAAACCGTCATAAAAAAGCCAGACTGCGGTTTGCAAATGCACATGGGGACAAAGACCGTACTTTGGAGAAATGTCCTCTGGTCTGATGAAACAAAAATAGAACTGTTTGTCCATAATGACCATTGATATGTTAGGAGGAAAAAGGGGGACGCTTGCAAGCCGAAGAACACCATCTCAACCGTGAAGCACAGGGGTGGCAGCATCATGTTGCGGGGGTGCTTTGCTGCAGGAGGGACTGGTGCACTTCACAAAATAGATGGCGTCATGAGGGAGGAAAATGATGTGGGTATATTGAAGCAACATCTCAAGACATCAGTCAGGAAGTCAAAGCTTGGTCGCAAATGGGTCTTCCAAATGGACAATGACCCCAAGCATACTTCCAAAGTCGTGGCAAAATGGCTTAAGGACAACAAAGTCAAGGTATTGGAGCGGCCATCACAAAGCCATGAACTCAATCCTATGGAAAATTTGTGGGCAGAACTGAAAAAGTGCGTGCGAGCAAGGAGGCCTACAAACCTGACTCAGTTACAACACCCCTTCTGTCAGGAAGAATGGGCCACAATTCACCCAACTTATTGTGGGAAGCTTGTGGAAGGCTACCCGGAACGTTTGACCTAAGGTAAACAATTTAAAGGCAATGCTACCAAATACTAATTGAGTGTATGTAAACTTCTGACCCACTGGGAATGTGATGAAAGAAATAAAAAACTGAAATAAATAATTCTCTCTACTATTATTCTGACATTTCACATTCTTAAAATAAAGTGGTGTTCCAAACTGACCTAAGACAGGGCATTTTTACTACGATTAAATGTCAGGAATTGTGAAAAACTGAGTTTAAATGTAATTGGCTAAGGTGTATGTAAACTTCCGACTTCAACTGTAGTATTCTGAGTGGTGATGCAAGGCTATACCCACTGGATACGATTATGGGCCTTTGGCATTCACATGGAAATGGAGTCAGATTGATAAATGTAGCATGCTTTATTGGAGATAGATTTTTTTTATAGTTTGTTTCAATATCTGTGTTTTTATATGTACATGAATGCTATGGAAAGATAAATAAAATCAATTTTTTCTGAACTAATCCAATCTATTAGTTGTACCTGTTACTGAAATGGTTGTTCCAGTTTAGATGGTTTAGGCAGTCTAACCCTGGCAGTCATTCTGAATGCAGATTGTGGGAATCCACTCTGGCAGGATTCCAATTGCAATTAAACATCACTTTGTAAGACAGCAAAATGTGACTTGATGCTGGTTTTTAGCTTTAGTTTATGCTGATCAACAGTAAAAACACAATGAAGGCCGGTTAATAACGGAAACACAACAAAGGCTGGTCTGCCAGCATAACCAGCTAGACCATACTGGTTGGCCAGCAAAACCATTTAGACCATGCTGGTCAGACCAGCTTGACCAGCATCCGACCAGCACTGACCAGCATAGACCAGCATGTACCAGCATGGACCTGCTTGAAATGTATGCTGGTCTATGCTGTTTATTTCCAGCAGGGGATAGGTCTTATCCCACCACAGCCTTTGACAAATGGGAGAAAACAGCCAAACGTAACAGCACTCCCAATGCAACCGCGTTTAGGCTTTTATGGATGACCTACGGAGACAGCAATAATATGCAGCCCTGCAGGTTGAGATGACACCCGTTTAGGGGCTCGAAGCTTGGTGCTTGGAGCTAGGAGCTAGGCCTGCCAAATTTGACCTAGGCTCTCTGTGCCACATCCACTGTGGAATGCAGGGAATTTCCCTGTCTCATGAGCCATGTTGGAGCTAGAGGGGGGGGGGGGTCTGGATCCCGTTCCAAAAGAGGACCCTCTTATTCATTCCACCTGTTATTATTCTTTGGACTAGAGAGACGCAGAACATGGTAAGCTAAAAAATAATACGACATTAGAGCTCATAGACACGTCAGATTTTACATAGATTTTTTTTGCTGCCATTTTAGACATTTACTTCCCTCCACCACCACCCATCCCCATCCTCCACCTCCACCACCACCACCACCATCCCCATCCTCCACCTCCACCACCCTCCCCATCCTCCACCTCCACCACCCTCCCCATCCTCCACCACCACCATCCCCATCCTCCACCTCCACCTCCACCACCCTCCCCATCCTCCACCTCCACCATCCTCCACCTCCACCTCCACCACCCTCCCCATCCTCCACCACCACCATCCCCATCCTCCACCTCCACCTCCACCACCCTCCCCATCCTCCACCACCACCATCCCCATCCTCCACCTCCACGTCCACCACCCTCCCCATCCTCCACCTCCACCTCCACCACCCTCCCCATCCTCCACCACCACCATCCCCATCCTCCACCTCCACCTCCACCACCCTCCCCATCCTCCACCACCACCATCCCCATCCTCCACCTCCACCTCCACCACCCTCCCCATCCTCCACCTCCACCACCATCCCCATCCTCCACCTCCACCTCCACCTCCACCACCCTCCCCATCCTCCACCACCACCACCATCCCCATCCTCCACCTCCACCACCCTCCCCATCCTCCACCTCCACCACCCTCCCCATCCTCCACCACCACCATCCCCATCCTCCACCTCCACATCCACCACCCTCCCCATCCTCCACCACCACCATCCCCATCCTCCACCTCCACCTCCACCACCCTCCCCATCCTCCACCACCACCATCCCCATCCTCCACCTCCACCTCCACCACCCTCCCCATCCTCCACCTCCACCACCATCCCCATCCTCCACCTCCACCTCCACCACCCTCCCCATCCTCCACCACCACCACCATCCCCATCCTCCACCTCCACCACCCTCCCCATCCTCCACCACCACCACCCTCCCCATCCTCCACCACCACCATCCCCATCCTCCACCTCCACCTCCACCACCCTCCCCATCCTCCACCACCACCACCCTCCCCATCCTCCACCACCACCATCCCCATCCTCCACCTCCACCTCCACCACCCTCCTCACCATCCTCCACCACCACCACCCTCCCCTTCCTCCACCACCACCACCACCCTCCCCATCCACAACCTCCACCACCCTCCTGTCTGCAGTGTTGGGTAAACAAGGCGGAACCCTCGTCAGCATGGCTGAGCTGGCGGCTCCTGACAGAACGCTGAATGAGTGATTTAAGGTTTCAAGTGAGAAGCTTTCACAGGTAATTAACCTTCTGATGGGTGTGCATGTGGGAAGACAGGGATCGAGGGAGAGGGAGGAGAAAACCTCCCTACATCACGTCACCATTTCAAGTCGAGACAGTGTAGATAGTTATGGCATCAGAGCTTAGCATACTAGCATGGGGCTTCACTCATTCTTAGCAATTGTTGGGACTGAAGGTACCAAGGAGAGTATATCCTTCTGTCCTCACCTTCACAGTCCAGGAATTTGTTTCCGTAGAAATATGACTACAGTGTCTCAACATCAAGCCTCTTCCATATGTGGGTACAGTTGGCCAACAATAAGGGTGTAAGAAAATATGGATGAAGTCCCACTGGACAGATGTCTCAATGTTCCATTGCACTGCATCTTCATTTGTCTTATTGTGGAATGCAATGTGGGATAGGGGTTAGTCAATGCAATGTAAATAAATATATGGCTTCACTTGGAGCAGATAGGAATATACAGTGTTTGGGTGTGATTTCATTTTCATAGCCTTGTAGATTAAAGGAATACTTCAGGATTTTGGCAATGAGGCCCTTTATCCCCTTCACCAGAGTCAGATGAACTCGTGGATACCATTTGTATGTCTCTGCATGCAGTTTGAAGGAAGTTGCTAACTAGCATTAGCGCAATGACTGGAAGTCTATGGTAACTGCCAGCATTCTAGTAGATACCATAGACTTTCAGTCACTGCGCTAACGCTAGTTAGCATTGGCTCGCAAAACTACCTCTTGTAAAAAAAACAAAACTAAATTAAATCCCCATGAATACAGTATCTTCATGAATAATTCTGGAAGCCTGTAATGTAACCGTCTAACCGCTACCCTCAGGAAGACGTGCCACCTCTGGGACTACCTAAACACTACTGACTACTTCACCCTGTGAAATGTTCAAGAAGTTAGCTGTTAAGCTGCATTTAAATATGAGCTAATCATTCCTGCTGTAAATTTCCCTGACGTTTGGCATTCACACTGGGAGGTCAGGGACTGTAGGGATACGTGCTGCGGATTTGCTTTAGGCCAGAGAGAATGAAGTGAACGGAACTTACACACACACACACATACACACACACACACTTCCCGAAGCAGCCCCATTAGCAGTCATCAATGCTCTCCTCTCGCAGGCTCCCCAGGTTTCCCCGGTAACCTGATCTGTGGCGTGCTGAAAGCCAGGTCCTCACCTGTTAGCAGAAAACCCACCCATGAGTCTTCTGGCTCAGTCTGTGGGCTATTTTTCTCTGGTTTGCCACCCAGGCAGAAATGCATGGGACAGACAGTGAGACAGTGAGTGTTGGAGTGATTCATATCCTGATAATTACACACTGTGTCCTCTCATGGATGTCAGCTGACAGTACAGACTGACTGACTGCACGGTTAGACTGGGAGGATGTGCCTTGACAATGATAGCCATTACTAGTTTGTCCACCAATGGACAATAGTCTACAGGGAAACAGATTTGACATGAATACATAAGTGATTTCTTAACAATATTGGATCTTTTTAATATACAGTTGAACTCTGAAGTTTACATACATTTAGGTTGGAGTCATTAAAACTCGTTTTTCAACCACTCCACACATTTCTTGTTAACAAACTATGGGTTTGGCAAGTCAGTTAGGACATCTACTTTGTGCATGACACAAGTAATTTTTCCAACAATTGTTTACAGACAGATTATTTCACTTAGAATTCATTGTCTCACAATTCCAGTGGGTCAGAAGTTTACATACAGCAAGTTGACTGTGCCTTTAAAAAGCTTGGAAAATTCCAGAAAATTATATTGTGGCTTCAGAAGCTTCTGATAGGCTAATTGACATCATTGGATGTGTACAGTCAATTGGATGTGTACATGTGGATGTATTTCAAGGCCTACCTTCAAACTCAGTGCCTCTTTGCTTGACATCATGGGAAAATCAAAAGAAATCAGCCAAGACCTCAGAAAAAATCATTGTAGACCTCCACAAGTCTGGTTCATCCTTGGGAGCAATTTCCAAACGCCTGAAGGTACCACGTTCATCTGAACAAACAATAGTACGCAACTATAAATACAATGATATCACGCAGCCGTCATACCGCTCAGGAAGGAGATGCGTTCTGTCTCCTAGAGATGAACGTATTTTGGTGCGAAAAGTGCAAATCAATCCCAGAACAACAGCAAAGGACCTTGTGAAGATGCTGGAGGAAACAGGTACAAACGTATCTTTTCCACAGTAAAACGAGTCCTATATCGACATAACCCGAAAGGTCGCTCAGCAAGGAAGAAGCCACTGCTCCAAAACCGTCATAAAAAAGCCAGACTACGGTTTGCAATTGCACATGGGGACAAAGATTGTACTTTTTTGAGAAATGTCCTCTGGTCTTATGAAACAAAAATAGAACTGTATGGCCATTGTTATGTTTGGAGGAAAAAGGGGAGGCTTGCAAGCCGAAGAACACCATCCCAACCGCGAAGCACAGGGGTGGCAGCATCATGTTGTGGGGGTGATTTGCTGCAGGAGGGCTGGTGCACTTCACAAAGTAGATGGCATCATGAGGGAGGAAAATTATGTGGATATATTGAAGCAACATCTCAAGACATCAGGTTAAAGCTTGGTCGCAAATGGGTCTTCCAAATGGACAATGACCCCAAGCATACTTCCAAAGTTGTGGCAAAATGGCTTATTAAGGACAACAAAGTCAAGGTATTTGAGTGGCCATCACAAAGCCCTGCCCTCAATCCCATAGAACATTTGTGGGCGGAACTGAAAAAGTGTGTGTGTGAGCAAGAAGGCCTACAAACCTGACTCAATTACACCAGCTCTGTCAGGAGGAATGGGTCAAAATTCACCCAACTTATTTTGGGAAGCTTGTGGAAGGCTACCTGAAACGTTTGAGCCAAGTTAAACAATTTAAAGGCAATGCTACCAAATACTAATTGAGTGTATGAAAACTTCTGACCCACTGGGAATGTGATGAAAGAAATTGAAGTTAAAATAAATAATTCTCTCTACTATTATTCTGACATTTAACATTCTTAAAATAAAGTGGTGATCCTAACTGACCTAAAACAGGGACTCTTTACTGGGATTAAATGTCAGGAATTATGAAAACTGAGTTTAAATGTAATTGGCCAAGGTGTATGCAAACTTCCGACTTCAACTGTATGTTACAAACAATACTTAAAAATAGAATACTGCCATTATTGATTGGAGTACTAAAATACAGAAGGATAGCCTACAGTAGAGACAATATAATTGTGTGAGCCACGATAGAGCTTCTGATGTTTATCTGGCAGTAATGTTATGGTACATTTTTTGCTGCTAATTCACATCAAGCTGGAGGCATTGCAGCAAAACAAAATCCCACAAGGGAGAAACCATTAGAAAAACCAAATAAGAACATGTAGGTAATTATTGACTCAGACTTTTTAACAGCTCTCATCACTGTGTTGTAATTGTCTTATCCATGTACATGACTACCTTGAGGTTGTTGAGGGTGACTTTTTGATTAGACGGGCTCTCTCTGCAATCACAGAGATTATCGTAGTTCTTTTTTATTAGATGGTCTCTCTCTGCAAACACAGAGATTATCATAGTTCTTTTTGATTAGACGGTCTCTCTCTGCAATCACAGAGATTATCATAGTTATTTTTGATTAGACGGTCTCTCTCTGCAATCACAGAGATTATCATAGTTATTTTTGATTAGACGGTCTCTCTCTGCAATCACAGAGATTATCATAGTTATTTTTGATTAGACGGTCTCTCTCTGCAATCACAGAGATTATCATAGTTATTTTTGATTAGACGGTCTCTCTCTGCAATCACAGAGATTATCATAGTTATTTTTGATTAGACGGTCTCTCTCTGCAATCACAGAGATTATCATAGTTATTTTTGATTAGATGGTCTCTCTCTGCAATCACAGAGATTATCATAGTTCTTTTTGATTAGATGGTCTCTCTCTGCAATCACAGAGATTATCATAGTTCTTTTTGATTAGACGGTCTCTCTCTGCAATCACATAGATTATCATAGTTCTTTTTGATTAGACGGTCTCTCTCTGCAATCACATAGATTATCATAGTTATTTTTGATTAGATGGTCTCTCTCTGCAATCACAGAGATTATCATAGTTATTTTTGATTAGACGGTCTCTCTCTGCAATCACATAGATTATCGTAGTTCTTTTTGATTCTTTTTTTTCAGATTAAAACAAAGCATTTTCTACTTTCTGTCCACATTCAGCGACACTAGATTAGGCACAACAACAAAAACACTATTTGTTTAATAATGCTACTGCTAGATAGTAGAGGGTTGGAAGCCTTTCTCATCTTACTGAAAATACAATGGCAGGTTTACGGAGGTATTGTTTTTTATGGAGGCGAATCTAGATGTAGAATAATGCATGGTGTTGTTACCGTACCACTGATCTATGAGACTCAATAATGAAGCCTTCTCCCAAGGCTCTCTGGGATACATTTAGGACATGCATGGGGAAAACAATGGCGGGTGTATTACCAGAAAAGATAAATCTATCTCATTAATCCTTTCATCTCCCGGGCTGGGAGGCACATCTAAGGGAACATGCTGCAGCAGCCTTGTATGCTCGGATCTTTCACACAGATGGGCAGAGAGGAGAGGAGGAAGAGAGGATGGATGGAGGGAGGAAGGAAGGGAGGGAGGAGGGAGGAGGGAGGGGGCTCAGTGTCAATCTGTGCATCATTAGACAGTGCAGCAACTACAAGAGGAAGAGAGGGATTACAAAGATGCTGCTTTCACTACAAAATGATCAATGATGTCTTTGTCTCTTCATGAAAAAGTGATGAATTCTCCTTTCCTCTTTGAAGCCATGCGTTAAAATAAGTCTGCTTTCAGAGGAACTGATGAAAAAGAAGGTGGATGTGTATGTTAATTGAGGCTATGGAACAGTAAACTGCCCGGAAGTACAGATCAAACTGAAATATGAGCCTTAATGACTCGTACGCTTTGGTTACAGCTATTTTGCTTCCCTTTACAAGAGTTAGTTCACTTAAGTATTTTAAATACATATTTGAAATGTCAATCACAAGTTCAAGTATTGATCTTCCCAGATTGTGGTTTTCCGTCCCACAATTCGCTGGTACTCTTACTACCCCTCCAGCGTACAGCACAAATTAGGGCCAGTAAATTCCATTGATTTTGGTCAAATATGCCATTGATTCTGACCATGTGAAATGGACAGGCAGTCCATAAAACAGATAAAGAGGTCATAACGGTTTTATCAGCCTGTAGAGTCCCATGGAAAGCTTTAGGGGGTTGTGAAAGTAGGAGTAGGGGCAGAGCATCCTCCACAGGGCAGTTTTGAACGTTCAGTTATAGGGTGCCAGCTTTTCTTTCCTCTATCTCTCTTGAATTATAAAAAAATCTTGAAATGAGTTATGTTTGATTATTGCATCTATTACAATTCACAGGTTTAATGAGAATATTTATTGTGCCAGTAAGTGTATACACGCTTCTGAGAAAAAACAGAGGTGTTTTCTTTTTTTCAAACGTGAGCTGAAAAGTTGTACAGTTTACAATAAGCACACATTAATCAGGAGTGCATGATGTTTTATTGTTAAAATGTCCACTTTAAACTTTTTGGACAACATGGATAAATGAAATGGAAATAGACAGAGCTGAAACCTTAGTTGATTACAAATTCAATTACAGAGGTCCTTATGCTCATTTGAGAGGTAGACGGATATCTGATACACCTGAACATAGATTTTCCTTTGGATAAGATCACTAAATGAAAAGGCTTTGGTATGAATTGCAAAAGGGGGAGTAAATGACATCATACAAAGCGCTTGGAATAGCCATATATGCTAAATGTATTCATTTCAGGATATTACTGTAATAGTTACTTAGATGTGAGGATTATAGACCCTGAATTGCAATCATTGAAGGTAGCGTCTGTTTACAGGCTCAACCGTTTCCTGATCCAGCTTTATTGCTATAATGTTGCCTTCAGGTATATATATACTCATATACGACTATATGAGTTATTCATCATCCTCAACATATTTGAGTCATTTTCATATTGTTATGATAATGCCCTCCCTCTCTCTTGGAATCTACTATAGTCTCCTCACATCTGTACTTTACAGTTCGGCAAAAGACACAAACCTTTTTGTCTGCAGTTGTTCCTCCGTCTAATGAAAGTGCCTGAATGACTTTAAAACTGGAGGAGAATAGGATGTGGTGGAGGGTGGAGGAGACAAGGTCCACTAACACACTAGTCCAAAGACAGCCAGGGAGTGGAGGAGTGCCTGTGTTGGCAGGTAAGCGCTATTAATAATGTATTTCTCTCCCTCTTAGTGGAGACTATAGGAGAGGAGAATGGAGGAGGAGGTCTCGGAGACCACGCTGGATGTCAACCCTGTCAACCTTTATTTTCACCTGTCAGTGCGGTGACTGACGTACAAACGTTTGCTTGCCCTTCCTGTGGTCTTCACCTGCGTGCGTTGCCGTGACAGCCTGCAAGGAGGAGACAGCCCGGGCCTTCGTCTCAGGGTCCCCCTTGCCCCTCCCCACACACACACTACACTCTTTATCTCAGACGGAGTGATTGAGAAAGCAACCGCCTCATCCTTCTCCTCTCGAGACGTCATTTACTCCTCTAGAACACAACTAGTAGCGAGAGAGATATGAAAGGTATGGACAGTGTAGACAGTGGAGGCACCTGTCCAGGATTGGCTGAGTTGTGAGGGTTTGCAGGTGAAGTTCCTCTGCTTATGCATCCAACCAGTCAGGCCCATACTGTAGACAATAGATCAATTATATTCATCACATGGATACTGTGTCAGTTGATGGTGAGTTTTGTTAGATTTGTTGCGGTGAAGATGCTCCTTTGTGCCAGTAATTTCCATTTGCCAAGGCCTTCACAGAGTAGAGCAAGCACAAAGCACTCCGAACTACAAGAACATATGTATTATATAATGGAGCATTTTATAGAATAGATACTTGTAATAATCCAAGTATCCAGTATCCAGATGGTTCATCTGTTATTATCAGTCGGATTTAATGTTCCAAATGTTGGGGTTGCCTTTTTATAAATGTGTGCCTTTCAGTGCTGATTTTAAAAGCATAAGTATTCAACGTGGATATAGCAATTAGCTGGGCCAAATCCACATAATGGCATTCAATTGTAGCTTGTAAACCATTGAAACAGAAATGTCTCTCTGTAGCCTTGGCTTTAAGGTTTGTGGACACGCATGAAAGGTTTCGTCTTTATTTTGCAGATTTTGCTGAAGTATTGAAACTTCCTCTTTGAAAACCGCAAAAGGTTTAATGATAGATCTTGGAGAGCATATTGAATAGAAGTCTCTGAACATGGCACGGCTGCAAGCATTGCAACCCTGTTGTTGTTTTTGTATAAAGTAAATGAAAAAGCTGAACTCCAATCTAAACCAATTGAATGTCAGCGAAATCAGGGCGTACTGTAGCTTCCAAAGCAGAGCACATTGAATGCGTCAGACTGGCTATGTCAGAAAGAACTTTGTTAGAATCAAAGACTATGTCTTGTGGTTAATGTGTTGTCTTTTAGTGTTTTTTATCAATTTCATTGAATTATTTTGAGATTTCCAGTCATTACTATACAGTTAGAGCATAATCTTATTTAGTGTTTTTCACATGCGTCAGTCATCAAAAAATAGAACCAAGTTGAAGTTAACATTGAGTGCTATCTTCACGCCAAAGTGAATAATTCGTTTTTTTTCAAATATTACACCTATATTACAATTTGCAGAAATGTCTGTACTGTACCTAACCAAAACCATCCAGAGATAGATTATCTAACATTCCTCTCACTTTGGGTTGAATCTGGAGCCAAGCATCTCCTTGATGTAAACCAAGAGATGAATGAGATCCTGAGAGTCATTTTGCTGTCTGTGATCAGTCCATTGGCAGCTATGGGTTGTGGATGGGTGGGTGGAGTCCACGTCTCTCTCTGTCAGTCCGCATGGAATCCTGCACTGGGGAACTTCACAATCAGCCTTTGTTTTGGTTGACTCCCTCCTCCTCTAGCTTCTTTTCTGTCATCCTTTGATCACGTCAAGCCCCTGCACTCTCTCTCTCTACCTTCATGAGGTTGATGGGAGCTATGTACGTATAGGACTGCGTTCAGCGAGACGATAGGTATCCCATCCATTGCCCTTGGATCTTCCATCCCTCCACCCCCACACACTTCCCGACACACCCCAGCCAGGTAGGTGAGCAAAAACCCCTGGATCCTCCCCACAGTGGACCCCCATGTCCCCCTCCACGGGCTAGCGATGCTATCTTCTAACTAAGACAAGGGTCAGCACCTGTGATGAAACACCACACTGCTGCAAAGGGATGTCAAAATGTCCAAATCCTTCACCTGGGCTCAGCTCTGTTCAGGAATGCATAGAATCCAAATGTAGGTTGAAGAGGAGTGGGTAAAGGACTTACATTAGGGGAACGATGTATCAAGGCCTTTTTAATGTTGCGGCCTCTTAGCCCATTACTAGTGACAGGGAATGTCCTGGACAGTGGTATGAAGGGAAGGTGACAAGTGGATCCTGCGGAGAGAGGAGACGAGACACCTGTGACTGCATGATTCCTCTTGGCTTAATTAGAGGGTTGGAACGGATCGTATCTCTTCACCTATACCGACTTACTTCTGCACTGGGATTATATATTGACGAGTAATTTGATTTGGGACTTTATGTCATCATGTTTGAAAACCTGTGTTTTTTGGATATTGTCACATTGCTCCTTCTTATCAAAACAAACGCAACCACACATTTTAAACTCCCTCTCTATCTTTTTCGGGGCCTCATTGATTTGTGTCTTTGCCCTGTCATCGCTCCTCCTTGGCCTGCCCCCCGCAAACAATAACAACTCAGGCCTGCTCTCTTGCCCTAACTCCAACACAGGAAGTGTAAGTCTGTGTGTGCTGCGCCGGGTGTTGGGTGCTGCTGCCCAGCCTTAAATGCCCCCAGACCCCTCTGTCGATAATATC
Organism: Oncorhynchus mykiss; assembly: GCF_013265735.2. NCBI lineage: Eukaryota > Metazoa > Chordata > Actinopteri > Salmoniformes > Salmonidae > Oncorhynchus > Oncorhynchus mykiss. Next base: position 37,327,798 of record NC_048583.1, read on the forward strand.
GATGTAATCCACAGGAATTTTTGAGTGATCCTGCTGTCAGAGGAGCCTAATGACAGGCTGCGGAGGGGGTGATTGAGCCTGCTCTACACAGGGCCGGCCGGCAGCCAGCCAACCAAGTCAGGCATTGATAAAGTGTCACAGACTTCAGCGCTTTGATTAGCCCTTCGACTAATGCCATGCTAAGCAGAAACATTACTCTGCCCCCGCTAGCTACGGCTAGAGAGAGAGGAGGGCCGGACTGAGCAGGGGAAAAAATATACTCTACAGGGAAATTAACCAATGTGGATGAAATGGTGTACCAAGGAAATTCTTGGATAAATTAACAACGCAATTACATTACATGACACGCAGCAAGATGGATGAGGAAAACTTGGCCGGCATTATGTTCTGTTTTCCAAATTGCAATTTATTTGAGGGCTTTAATGGATGCCGTATTAAAACATCTTGGGCCCCGGTCAGGTTTCATTGTGTGTCACCCAGCCATGATTGATGACCTCCTCTTCCCCGCCCCTCCTCCCCCTTCTCAGCTCCATCACCCTCTACTTCCCACACCAGTTACTCCCTCCACATTTGCTGGGAATGTTAAACATTAGCAACATTTATATGGATGCAGGAGTAAGCAATTGATTTTCTTATCACTTAATTTCCCTGCTCGGAGCTGCAATGAGACAATAAATTCTGGCCTACTTGGATCCTGATACCCCTTCTCTCTCACCTCATGGTACATTTCTATCAATAATGCCATTTGCCTCAAATCTCGGGCCTCTTTCCTCTCTCTTCATCTCCCTCTGATCTTGCACGGCTTTCCATGTGCTTTTGTTCCAGTTTCAATGATAGCTTGGGCCATTTTGGAAATGAAAATATAATCAGAAGTATTTTTATTGCTGTGTAAGGGACATCTGGAAATCATCCCAGCAGAGCTTACACAGTTATGGCAATATCATAGCGACTATTTCACCATTCATAATTACTCACAGGACAGTGGAAAACCACATGCGCTCTGCTTTGAACTGGGAGAAACTGGTTTTAGGACAGCAAGTGAAACCCATGCAGACAAAATGAAAGCAAACCCCCATTCACTTTTCTCCCTTTTTCCTCTCCTCCTGTCCCACCTTCATTTTCGTTTCCCCTGTTGCTGTGGGATAAGTGCAGTGGAACCTTTTGGGGAGGAAAAGGTTAATAACATTGTGAATAAATCAGCTCTGCAGCACATCCCCTGCATGACATCAGCCCTCCTCCAACCCATGCCATAAACAACCTTGTTTTTTCATGTTTGTTTCAGATATGTGCAAACGGATAAATAATGAATGAGCAGCCCTGACGGGACACATATTTCACTTAGCGGAAACGGCTTTAATGCAGTCGAGGTGGATTAGGCTCGCAATCACCCCGTTGTAAGATGCAGCAAGGGGAAAAGGATCTTCAAACAACATTCAAAGCATGTTGGTTGAACGTTAGGTGTGCTTCCTTCCAATGATACTGACCTAGTTTTGAGATATGCCATTCTCTCTTTACCTGCTTCACTAACTGGAAGGGAATTACTGGAAGGAAGAGGCAGGCTTCATCTCATTATTGTCAACATCTATGGAAATCTAGGAAATGTTGTGTCAAGATCATTTGTTTTAATGATACAAAATATTTTCGGAGATTTGAAGGAAATGCTTAACAAATAGAGGGGAATTATCTAAATTAAGGAATTGATTTTGAAAATGAATAATTGCTTCCTCAATTTGTGTTTGTTTTATCGTAGCAGCATATCCCTAAGACATTACATTTTGGCCAGACATTTTTCCTCAGACTACAAAACTGCTTTGCTTATACATCCCTCAACATTTGAATGAATGTAATTATTTGGACTTTTTTGGAAAGGATATAGGCAGAACCTACTTCATATGCGGCTCCATGCAGTTCCGTTCCATGCTCTTTGATTTTAGGTATTCCAAAAGTCTGAGACGCAAGTGCAAAATCTTACCCTCATTCCATATTTATTTACATATTCCGAACAGAAGTGTTCTCATGGTGGTTTGAGGGAAGATTCGGCACGGCTTTCCGTTTTTCCCAGGTCTCGATGGTTAAATACAACAAAAAAAATCAGACGTTTTTTTTGGCGGGCGGATGGCTTTTAGAGGGTTTATCTAAACAAAGTTTGGGGTTTGTAAATAGCCGAGGTTATCTGGCCATCGAGCTGGGCCTCCAGATGCCTGCTGAGACAGACCACCTGCTATGGGAATGCCTTCACTGTGAAAGCAACACACTGAACACAGGCAGGCAGGGTGGAAATGGTCAGGCTGCACTCACTGACTGAATTTCCATCTCTCTGTATCTCATCTTCCTTCTCTTTCTCCCTCGCTCTCTCTCTAGCGCTCTTTCTCTCCCACATCTTTATGTTTAACATGGCCTGACTGAGGATGAGAGGGAGACTTCTCTTTTCCCTCTCCGGAAGACAGATTCCCCTGTTAGGAGAGTTCCACCCCCAATAGTCTTCCCCTACCCCTCACCCCTGGCCCCTGGACAAAACAGCTGGGCAGGAATTGACTCTGCTGCGGGTCCAGACGATCCGATCATGTTAAAAAATGACAACTCTTTTGAAGTGCCGGGGAGATGGGCTGGAGGTTTGGGTGGGTGTGAGAAAACTAAAACAAAGGTTGTTTAATATGGTTGTTGCCAGTGTTAGATACTGTAGATTGAGGGGGATTGCCACAAAAATGTTTTGCTTACAATACAAACCCCTTGAAAAACAGCCTGCAGCCCGAAGCATACCTCTGTTTTTAAAGTCTGAACTCTGAGTGTTTTTGTTTTTTTACATCTCTGCTAGGTCATAACAGTGTTAGTCTGTGTGGGTAAGGTTGATTCAAAGGTCTGTTTCATTCTTAATTGCCATGTACTGTAATATAGACTACACAAAAAAAAAATAGCGCATCATGCAACAATTTCAAGGATTTTAGTGAGTTACAGTTCATACAAGGAAATCAGTCACTTAGAATACATTCATTAGGTCCTAATCTATGGATTTGTCAGGACTGGGAATACAGATATGCATCTGTTGGTCACAGACACCTTTTAAAAAAAAATGGGCCTCACAATGGCCCTCAGGATCTCGTCACGGTATCTCTATGCATTCAAATTGCCATCGATAAAATGCAATTGTGTTAATTGTCCGTAGCTTATGCCTGCCCATACCATAACCCCACTGCCACCATGGGACACTCTGTTCACAATGTTGTCATCAGCAAACCGCTCGCCCACACAATGCCATACACGTGGTCCGCGGTTGTGAGGCCGGTTGGATATACTACCATATTCTCTAAAACAACGTCGAAGACGTCTTATGGAAGAGAAATTAGCATTCAATTATCTGGCAACAGCTCTGGTGGACATTCCTGCAGTCAGCATGGCAATTCCACGTTCCTTCAAAACTTGAGACATCTGTGGCATTTTGTTGGGTGACAACACTGCACATTTTAAAGTGGACTTTAATTGTCCCCAGCACAAGGTGCACCAGTGTAAATAAGGGTTTTGTACATATGGAACATTTCTAGAATCTTTTATTTCAGCTCATGAAACATGGGACCAACACTTTACACGTTGCGTTTATATTTTTGTTCAGTGTAATATATGTTGTAAATAACAACACATTAGTTTAAGTAAGTGAGGTTAAGTTATTGATTTAGTTTTACTGGAGTGCTGAAAGTGTGTGTGTAATGTATATATAGCCTACATATATAACCTCTCCGAATCCTCTCCAGCACTGCCTGATTGGTTTAAACGGCACTCTTATGATCCTAGGTCACCGTATAGGACTGCTTTGACACTCCTCTTTGATCAATAGGGCCTGGTGCATTGTGGTCGGACAGAACAGACGCCCGTTCCCAGCACTGTTTGAGAGGTCACAATGAGAAGTAGCACAGTGCATCAAACAACCCCAACACCCCCTCACACATCATCTGACATGACACATGTGAGACAACACGGACCACAACAATGGCTGCCTCCCTTTGATGAATTTAATTCCTGAGTGTTTATTTACATCGGAGAAGCTGCCCAGCCTGTCTGTCATTCAGCGTGGCGTAGTTGGGGCTTTGAAGTCGTGGCAGCGTGGTGGTGATGCATCATCTCTCCCAGTGAGATGCAGGGAGGCAGCCATCTTGGCAGCACTTGTTGGGGACAGGCCTCAGACACGACGTTTGATCAGGGAAACTTTCCCCTTGTGTCAGGGCTCAGAGCAGCTGCAGAGTGGCCTTCATTGTGGTACAGTATAGAATCTTAGTATATTGATGATTTACGGTGGTATGGAACAGCACTTGACTTGCAATTGGCATCAAAGTAATCAGGGTTGGATCCTTTCAAGCTTGTTGTAGGGGTGCAGGATATTCAAGGATATTTTTGCTCTGATAACATTGAATGGGAATTACTGTGGACATCATTGAAGCCAAAGGAAGTCAGTTAAGACTGTGTCTCATGGAGACATAACATGCCCAGTGTGAGCTACTCCAGGAAGTGAGGTCCTTGATATTCAGGGTCCTTGGGACATCCATACCGCATTGAAGTTGAAATTCAAAATGGTTACAGTAAGGGTTAGGTTAGGATTAAGGTTAGGGTTAAGGTTTGTGTAGAGACTTCCCAAGGACCCCAGAAAGCACCGACCCAGGAAGTGACATGGATGCTAGCTCAGTGCTGCCCCCTCTGATTAAAAACTCAAGTTGAAGGCCAACCAGGGTACTGCAGGCTTCCATTAGCAACTAAATTACACTATACTCTTCTGTGTGCAAATTTAAAATAATTGGTTCTAGGACATAAATCTGGTGTATTAGAAGTAATTATTGGTATCATGATGGTCTTCTAAATTGTATGTATTTAACAATGCCTTTAGTCCTGTGGTCGGTAATACAATTCAATTCATAATCCATTGCGCGTCCACTTGACTGGGGGGCAGTTACTAACATCATGGGACTTGTATTCATTGTTTTATTCTGTGTTGTTACAGCATTCAACCCACATAATGCATGGCGCATTTAAAATGATCAAAAAAAAAAACTGTGATTCATTTGAACAATCAAACGGAACCTGAACCGACCTCAAAAAGCACTAATCGCTCAGCACTAGCCTTCTAGGCTTTCTGAAGCTTCAATAAGAAAGGAGCAGTCATTCTCCCCTGCACGGACCACACATACACACACACACAGCCAGGCACCAGCCATAGGCCTCATCCCAGCACATTAATTAAAGCTGAAAGGTTACAAAAAGCGGGAGCCAATAACAAGGACACATATTACATTTAAGTTGCCTCTTCTCCTTACACCCTCTCAATAATTCATGTTATCAGAGAGTCTACAAGGAAGTGGGGACTACTCCCAGCCCAGCCCAGCCACAGACAGGGATCGTCTGTCCCCTGTACCCAATCTAAGAAAGAAAGTGTGTGCACCAATACATAGGCTGGCAGCCCAGCCTCATGAATAAATATGATGATTGTTAATGGGGTTTAAGATTACCCGGTCAGTGCTGCGTTCCCCAGCCTCCTCCTAGCCCTGACATACGAGTGCATAGGGGGCTTCTGTTCCCCGAGGTCCCTCGAAAATATGACACCAACAGTAGTCTCTGGGACAATGACAAATCTGCATTATCACAATCTTTCCTTTTCATAATCTTAATCATAATCACCATCCTCATCACTATCATCTCTGTCTTCAAAATCATGACATCATCACCTCCGTCGTCTTCATTTGCAGTACATGTTAACTTGTTTCAGGAAATATATTTTTTTCTCCAGAGAAGAGTTTGCTGCAGTTCACAACTATAGTCTTTTTTTTCACTCTCTGTATTCCTCAGACGTTCACTAGTATCCAGCTTGCTGTACAGATATTCCTATTTGCCAGGAAGTGTTTACAGATTTCTATCAGTGTTTGCATGTCATTACATAGCAACTGAAGGCTTTCTCTCTAGCACTAGATTGTGTTTATCTTCGGCCTGGAATAGATTTCACTCTGTTTAAGTACTGATAGCCTGTTTCATCTTCTCTGTGAATACACCGCCTTGACATGGAGTAATATGGGGAAACCGCACATTTACATGGATGTTTACATCAAGTCAAGACAAAATATTGTTTTTGTGACATCATACTTCTTGTTATCATTTTGTGTCAATATGAAACACATTGCTCTTCTCATCCTCTTGTCTCAGTTTTGAAATAGTACAACTATTTGGCTGGTAACACAGAGAGCGCCCAGACCATGTTAGGCCATGCAAATGTAAACTGTTCATAGTTCAAGTTTATATGAGTAATAATAAACATCATAAATTCACAGCATCTGGTCTTGAGGAAGAAACGGTTTATTTTTCTAATAGGGAGATTGAATCTAATAGGGAGATTGTATCTAATGTATTGCACCCAAAACCTTAGCGATGCTGTAAATACTTGTACAAATTAACTGTAGTGTTGCAGAGTTGATGGTCATCCAAACCTGCTCTTTTTCAATAAGCCACCCTTTAGAACATATGGAAACAATACCAATGTTATTGTCTTTCATATACACTAGATTTCAAGTGGAGCATAAGTTTTTCAAAATGATGTACTGCAAGTTATTATTTATTGAAGTATTCTTTATTCACAAAGTGATTCTTACCATCCTGCAGCTTTTTGGGATCTGGGTCCTTCCACGAAATGGGTGCCTTTTGGATATGCAAACTTTGAAGAAATTAACTTTAAAATATCTCTTCTTTCAACATTCAATTGCATAGAGGATATGTTTAGCCTTAGGACATTAAAATCCTATGAACTAAGAGTGAACACTGTCAACCCTGCTACAGACACTTATGCAACTGCCTCACTATTTAAAAAGCATGTTTGAGATAAATCCAGCATTTTCTCATTGATGAAGTATCCCTTGTACAAATAAACATACACATACAATATCAAACTGATAAAGTTACCTTTGGGCAGCTAACAAGATTGACGATAACAGGGTCGAGTTTTTAGGTGAAGATCAGCCATTACTCTTCATGTGGTGAAGAGCATGGGGCCACACGGTGTTGATGAAAGGAGGAATTATACATATGTTCCACACATAATGAAAGTTAAATGAAATTCAAGTTTTCCAAAACATTAATTGAGAGAACAGGGTTGACGTGTCGAGGTCGACCACCTCGAAGATAAATTGACCAAAAAGAGAGAAAATACTTACTACCCTTTCCACCGTGCTGTTCTGAAGACACAAACCATGTCACCTGCTGTGAATCATTTAACTTGGTGGAATGGTCCATTATTTTAAAGGGGTAAATAGTTCGCATAACAGGGGTGGCCTTAAAACGAGGGACAGACTTAAATGCATCACTAATCACATGAAATAAATAATAATCTTCAGACATGACTTTGTCAAAGCAGCAACATGACTAGGGCTTTACAATGATGGTGAGAACTTGGAGAACTTGGTGGATTAAAAATGGGTCTTCCTGGAAGTCACACAGGGTTGACGGAGGTACGTGTCAAAATGCTGCATTTTTTTGCGCTTTAGCAATCCTTTTACTCACATAAAAAATCAGATGTATTGAATTCTCCAAGTGGTCTATAATAAAGTGCATGAACCTTGCACAGGCTTTTCAAATTCAATATTGGTGCATAATTT